>NC_051155.1:129942829-130037192 GCF_013339745.2 Dermacentor silvarum
GCGTGCCTCGAAGTTAATGTTGTGGTGAGGGAGTCGTTACCTTACTCTATGCTGTGCGATTAATTTGGTGTTCGCGTAGATTTTTTTTTTTTTGCATCACGTTTTTGTTCTTCAAATGCGTTGTCTGCGCTGAGTGTTGACCTAATATCTAAGTTAGCCTGTGCGTTCGTTCCGGACCATACGTTCACTTTATGTGCCATTGTGAGTTTGACTCGGGCCATGCATTCGTCGTTCATGTCAAGCGGGGAATATCATTACATTTGTGAGTTTTAGGTAGACACACTTCTGAGTATGTTCATCATTTCCAGCGAGAGAACAGTTCTGCTTTCGGCCCTTACGAAATTCTGGCTAATGCCGCATTGTCGTGTCATATTTTTTTGCATTCGCAGAAACGACGTTTAAGAATGCAGTTGCTTAGAGTTGAGCCTGTCTGACCGAGCTTGTGGAATACTGAGAAAGGGGCTGTGCCCAGAAATTCATGCAGGCGTTTAGCATTTATATACCTGAACTTGTAATTTTGTTCATCTTATCAGAAATCCCAAATTCACTGTAATAATATGAAGTGTAATATGTCCTTCATTTCAGGTCAACCAAGAGTTTATTACAACAATATTTATCAAAAAAAAAAGTTCAGGGCATTCTTCATAGCATCAGCTTCTTCTCATTCTTCTTTTTCATCGGGCTTTCTATATGCGTGAGCCTAATTTTTACCATATTGCAGCTTATTTCACAATTGAACAACTTATGCTTTAGGTTTCTTTTTAGGTAGTTAACCTCCTTCCAAATCACTCGTTTGAATAATACCAAGTCATGGCACAAAATCAGCAGCAGAACCACCGGCTAGCATAAATTGATACTATGGGATCCTTTTGGTATCATATAATTCTTCTACCTCAAAATTATTTTCTTGAGTGTCAAAATATTAGTGAAATGTCGCGTAGTGAAAGCGTACTGCGCAAAATTTTTCACGCTCAGAAACTTATACTCTGTTTTCATTTTCTGCCCTATAGCTCAAGCATCCTGCTATTGTCAACTTGGACTGCGCCAATATTTAAAATACAGACTCAAATGTATATTTTCGTTGGACATAGACAGCAATCGATTGTTTACAATAAACCAGTTACTGTCTAACTTGTCACTTATTCAGCATAGTAGTTTATGCGAGCAGCATTTCTGCTGGTGCCAACGCCGTTCGTTTGTATTTCAGAAATATTTGCTTGTTTGCCCTTTCACCGCGGTGGGTATGCAGGGCGTGCATTCTAAGGTTGCTGTACAATTTCTTGTGTGTACCGTACGATCCTCAAAACTCAGAATCACTGCCAAGATAGAGCAATAATCTAAACCATTTTTGTACTAGCTGGTTCAGGTGACGTAGGCGCATCGCATATCATTCTAAATGTATACACGAGCTTAGTGTGCATGCAATTCAACCAGCGATATCGACCTTGTTGGTGCATTGTATCCTCACACTTGAGAATCACACTTGTTCAAATTTTCTGTCGATTGCCATCGCCTATTTGTTTAGCCTGCTTCCCGTCGTATTTCTTGAGCTATCGTGGTTTCTAATACACTTCAATTAATTGCAAAATACATTCATGTTAGCAACAGCTGTTGCTTTGGTTTTATTGCCAGCTGTCTTTTTCAGGGTTTTGTAAATTTTCTTGCTTCAGATGAGAAGTATGACTAATAAATGTAAAGTAACCACTAAGACAAAGATTCAGCAGCAAGGGCAAAAGAGAACATTTTTCGTGTAAACGGGATACTCTAATAACAATGAATAATAAATGCGACAGGCTCGTTTTTATCGAAAAGCCCCATTTCAAGATTTCCAGGAAAATTGCTAAACTGATGTAAGAAGAAGAAGTTGTTTATTGATTGGAAAATGTAGAGAGGTCGGCCGGAAAATGGAGCATCTGGCCTGCTACTCTACGTAAGGGAAGGGGAGGAGGGGAAGAAGAGGGTCACAATGGGGGATGATAATGGGAGGAACTAGGTGAAAGGACACATTGCATAAATGATTATCACAAGCATGAGGCCCGGCCCGCGTCGCCTAAGAAACGTGAAAAAGCACGCATTGCTTCTATCGTCTGCAAACTCTGTGGCCCTGCGCCTAGCAAGAGGTCCTCCGACAGTGGTCTATTGTATAAATGCCTCAAGGTGGCTGCCAGTGTGAGTCTTTCGCGCGCATGATGACATTTACATGATGATGTAAATATGACAGCATGTTACTGTGCCCCCGTGGAATAAATTAGTGGTCCGTATGTTTCAAGCGAAGCTAGTATATGCTAGCCTGCGCCGGCGACGGTAACGCTGATAAAACCAGCTGCTCTCAGAGCTGCACAGATGGTCGGCACGCGCTCGTGCCACTGCTCCCGTGTTCGTCGTCGTCTGCGTCCACAGCTGGCTGCGTTGCCGCTAATCATTCCAGCGTTTCTAAGCTGGAATGATTAGCGGCAACGCAGCCAGCCAAGTGTAACTCCCCGTAATGGGGTATGAGCCATTGCTTAAGGGGGTATGAGCCATTCATTGCCTTACGTAGCGGACAGATTCAATTTTCAAGGAATTTCATTTAAACCATCTCTAATGAATGCGCTCGGGAAAGGACTCGTCGTTAATGTGCCGATTCTAGCGTGAGAGCTTCCGAAGCCCAGACGAAACGTCAGCGAAGATCCGCCGACCCCGAGTTGCGGGAGCGCGATGTGGAGGCCAAACGTCAGCGACGTCTAGCCCTCCACGAACCCGACAACGGTGGTGCAGGCCTCGGCAACGCAAGTGCCAACTTCCGCGGTACGACGGCCAGGTTTCACGCGAGTTTCTCTACCGGAACTTAGGAGCCAGCTGCAGTGCGTGTGACCGGTTGTGGTTCGAGCACAACGTGGTACTCGTCAGTGTAATTCGTTCGGAGGAACACTGAAGAAACACGCGAGAAGCGTCGCTTACCCCATTTCCTCGACAGGGGAAGGGCTACTAATTTCCTTTTTTCTTTTTTTTTTCTTTTTTTCCGGGCGATTACTGTAAATATGATGGCCTGTTATTATGGTGCTATGAAATGAAATTATGGACGTCTCTACTTTTACAGTAAATAGTTGACAGCCGATGCTGCCGGGAAAAGTTCAGTAAAAACAACGACGTATTTTTTATAGTGCATGCGCAATAAAACATTGGAACACGAAATTGTTCTTGACGTGCTTTACAACACCGTACAACGAATGGGAAAGTTTGGATGGTAAGCGAAATGTAAGGGGGTGAGTCGGGATTGTTGGTGTGTCATCATTTATGCAAAGTTTTACGCAAGAAAAGAAAACGAGCAAAAATTACGGCGGCATACTTGTGCAACCTTGCAGAGTCATAGCTCAGTACCCACTGAAGTTGTGTCTTTAGAGCAGTTGCAATAAGAATCTAATTTACCTGTAATTAAACCGTGCACTTTAAAACGTTTTTCCGCCTGTGACGCTATTTTACAGCGTAAAAAGTAGACAACAAAATTGACAAGACTGATTATCATCAAATGTTTGCATTGTTTGATTCTGCAAAATATATAAGCCATAATCACACAGTGGGGGGGACGCAATATGAAAAGATTCCTTTTTCGCATCGGGCCTTGCAGAATACATGACACTTGCCTAAGAAAGAAATTTGAGTTCCTTTTCTGACAGGATAGCGGACGCAATTCTGACACACATATCACCAAGTCCTGCCATTTTTCTTGCCTGTATTAATTTCTCGCATCAACGTGTCGCGATTTCTGTGCCGCACAATTGAATCAATCAATGTTAGAATTAATTTGCACTCATTGCAGCACAGATGTTTCATGATATTTCCTCTAAATATGAAATCTCTGCCGTTTTTGGTCCTCTCGGGCAAGTGGGGTACCTTTGCAAACGTTTCATATAACGCCTTTAAACGGGCGCAAAGCGAGGGTTTAGCAGCGTTCATTTAACTCTTAATTGAGACGCATGCTTGAAATTTTGTCGGCATACCGCCCCCTAATAATCCCGAGGTTTCTTCCAAAGATAAACTTCGTGATTGATTAGTTTCTTTTTCAGACAACTGCGAAAACGCGCATATAACGTTTTTGGATGATTCAAGTCGACATTACCCGCTTCTTTGTGAAAGGGAACATATTTCATTTTAGAAGGAAATGGGCTCCACTCTATGGGTGACGTGTACAGGAAGTTTGAAGTGTGTCAGCTAATTATGAGCTTTTAAAATAATTACTGAATACTCGTCCTCTTCCAATTTTCATGCATCATACGAGGCGTGTAGTTGTTCCTTCTGGTCTCCTCAGTGAACTATGCGAAGGCGTTGTTTAGATTTGGTTGAAATTGGAAGCATATTGTGAGTGATGAACGATATTTGTTTAGTTTGTATAGGTAATTTACAGTCTTTAAGTAAATTACTTATTCATGCATTGGTTGTCCGCAATGTTTCCTGGATCCATAAAAGACCTGCAGAAGGCACCAACTTCAAATTTAGTTAAACTTGGTGCAATGTTAGGTGGAATGTTTAAGGAAACTTTTCACGTTTCCTGCTCAATTATAAGAGTTGCAAAACTTACTGAACTTTTTAACAGCGAATCTGCTCTAGCTTACCGTAAAAAAGTGGCTCCTGCTGTCGCAAAACCTCGCCGAGCTATGACGTCAGTGCGTTGCCTAGCAACCACCTCGCGGAGCGGCGTGCGGCTCGCCTCCTCTCCGTGCCGTGCACATGTTGGCTTGACATGGGACGTTAAGGAGAGGGAAGGAGAGCATGCGCGCGGAGCGCGCAATGCTCAGTAGAGGGAGAGAGAAAATGAGAGCGAGATAGAGAGAGAAAGAAATTGTAGCAGCACCAACGAGGCAACGCGCAGAGCTGCTGCCGACGCCGCCCGCGTTGCCTAGCCGCGCATCCGGGGAAAATACCTCCGAAAATGATCGCTCGAGAATACCTTCCGTACATGCGTAGTTAAGTTAAACCAAGTTAACACCTAGCAGTAGCCTAGTTAATACCTAGCAGTAACAGCCAGTAAGACTTGAGGATTGACACTATCGCTGTGCCTAAGCTTTGCACGACCGAGTGCCAACTTGCCCTCTTTTTTTTCTCTCACTTGTTACAAGACGTTCGCAGTTGGTTTTCGCGGCGTCCTTTATGAACTAAACAATGTATCTTCTTTTAGAAGCGGCGAGTAATGACTAGGCAAAGTGCAAAGAGTTAATTATGACCTTCGCAATAAATTACGTATTCAAAGGCTCCCAAACGTTATTATTGAGTTTCATAAGCGGCACAAAATTTAGAACGCAGAGCTTGCATAGCTACAAACGCCGACCCAACTTCCAAAAATGGGGCGGTACCACCCAACTTCGCAAAAATGGGGCGGTACCACTCTGCCTTCTACTAAATTCATATTTAGTAGAAATGGGGGGGGGGGGGGGGGGTCCTTATAAGTGGATGTTTGGCTGACTCAGGAAGCTAAAATGTCACATGCATGATAGCAACACAGCAATGTTACGAAGTAAGGTGAGCTTTTAGCCAACAAGAAGTACTTAAACAAGTGGGCACTTCGAGCTAAACGTCGCCTCCGTTCCCTCCTCCCCCACGGCCTCTCGCTCAGGCGCGTTTGCTCTACATACATGGTGATTTGAATGAGAACAGAGACGCCTACTTCTGCATACGCGCGTTTGTTCTCCGCCGTGCGTTCACTGTGAAAGACGCGCCCTCGCGCCCACTGTACAGCGTTCGGCGCGCGGCGACGATCCAAAATGACGTCTACGGAACCTGACGGCAGAAATCTGCTTTTGAGTGTCCATATAATTGCTATCGCACTTTTATTTAATACGTTATATCATGTCCTCGGCGTCCTCGTTGATACCTAGTTGCGTCCTCGGGGTGAACAAGGTACCTTGTTCGGCGGCAATTATGGGACCTTATCGTCGCCATCGTCATGTCGTGAGGTTCGTGAAACTTTGCGGGGAATGTTCAATCTTGAATTTCTACTCTGGCAACGTTATCTACGGCTCTGACGTTTACAATTGAAGCGATAGACGTACTTCCCGTTGCGGCAAGGTTCCCTGTTCATTTGTTTAAAATTAGGGGTCAGGTGTGGGTGATGAGTAGGCGAAGTTCGAATTGCAGGCGAAGTTCGAATTGTGTGGTGTAATTAGGGCATTAACAGTAAATTACGGATGCAAGTGGAGTGTCGTAAGTGCGTTTTATGAACAATGCCGAATTTAACCTGCTGCCCTGAAACAGCTAAGAATGCAATTGAGATCAAATTTAGCGCAAGAGAACCAGGGGGGGGGGGGGGGGGGGGGAGGCAATGTGGCCAATGTTCCGGCGAAATAAAATGTGTTCGGATGAATTACTGCCTTTGTAAAGAATTCCTAACAAGCGCTCGAAAATGTTATATGCGGGCGAGGTTTCAATCAGGCTAGGTCATATACGGGCAGCGCTTTACAGTATGTGATTTAATTACAGGCAACTGAAATTCTTCTTGCAATTGCTAGAAAGAAGCAGCTTCGATGTAAATTATGTTGTGATCATGCAAGGTCGCCATAATCTGCTGTTCTATTTTTTTAACATGGTTGCGTCTGTATTTTTTATCTAGTGAACCGCAGTGGATAAGTGTCATCCTACTGTCATCTACATTAAACTAACTTTACTCGTTTATACTTCATTTCGTGTAGTGCTTGCTGGCTAGCTCTTAGGCATGAATCGTACATGCTTGGCGTGCGTAGTTTTTGTGCCTGGAAGCACTGTCTGTTTCCGCCAAATATTGATTTAATGTGTTAGTGATACTCAGCACTTACTTTCCGCGAACTGCAGGCGTCAGTACTAATGCAGCCGCCCATAGCAGAACGCACAGAAGCATGATTGTGCCCGAGAAACTGTCCTTGCCCAAAGGTGTGCGCTGGTTCAGTTGAAGACTGTTGTCGACTCTGCGCGTACAGAAGAAGTTATAATTCTCTTCTGTAACATCTCCCAGCGTACAGAAGACAGATATATCTAAGATAGTGGTACGGGGGAGGAGACCCAGAAACATAATATATTTACATGCTATTTACAATGGCATCAGCGGCACACAAGATGTCATGCACGTCCGCGCATCAGTCTACATCGTTGTCGTTGTCTTCGGCACTGTGTTAAGCCTGCGTGCCGGAACGCATTGGGGCAATAAAACTCGGACCTGATTTTGCTTTTTTTTTTGTTGATCAAAAAAGCCGTCATTATCACTTTTACTCCCGCCCAGCTACGAGCAAAAAAATGAAATTAATTCCTAGAGCACGTGATAAGCCGCCCGCTCCAAATTAGAAACGGCGTGGTGTATTACAGACCACCTCATTCATCTAAAGAAAGCGCGTTTTGGAGAAGGTCCACTCGTTCGCCATATTAGCGCTCGTCACTTGGTGGGAAGCTTCCTTATTAATTGCTCAATTCAAACTACAATAAAGCCAAAAATTAGTATTTTTGGTAAAAAGCGCGATTTTAGCGCCGCATAATAAGGGGGAAGGTTGGGGAGGGGAGGGGGGGGGGAGGGGCTGGCAAGAATCTCTACTTGCAACAAAAATGTGTTTATTATTATGTTGCTTTTTTATTCCTCGGCATTAAAGACACTTCTCACCAAGCTTGGTTACCATCTGCAACGTAATTAAACTTAGCAATAAGGGTGGGGTACCACTATGGCAAATTATTATCAGGAAGTCAAAGGCGTGTGAACAAAACACAGCCTCTGCATAAAATTTCTTAAGCAAGTGTTCAAATGTGTCTAAGGTCGCTATCGTCTATATTTCCAAATGTCCCGGCAGAAATTTAAGTTACACAATGTTTCTATTAGGTGGCAATGAGGTGCATCTCAAGTGTAATGTGTTGCGAAACTTCTCAGTTTCTGCCTTAATTGTGAGCAGAATTCGGTCAAGCGCGCACAAGCAAGCACAGAGGGTGGTGTAGACAACATAAGCGCTTACTTCCAACTGATGTTCTGCTATGCAAAACGAACACCCCCAAAAGTCGGTGCTCTTAATTATGAGAGCGTCGCAAATAATAATTGAGCCCTCGTTCTTTTCGCTATTTTCGTGCGTTATACGGGCTTCGTAGTACGTTTCCCCGATGCCCTCGGTAAACTGAACGACGGTCCTGTCTATGTTTGCTGAAAGTAAGGGCCAGGTGATGCGTACATAAAGTTCAAAGTAGGTGGGTTAATTGCGGCCTTTGCAATACGTTACGTATGCAAGTCTTCCGGGGTGTTATGAGGGCACTTTACCAGTGGCGCAGATTTTAGCCGGCTGCCTGGGCAGCCGGCTAAAATCTAGATCTAGGTTCACGAATGAACCTAGATCAAGTTTCACAAAAAGGAGCGAACGCTGAAAATTGGGCTGCGATTCTGCGACTTCGCACAATTCTGCTGTCTTTACGCAACACAGAGCTCTCACATGCGCTCTCAAAGGGCAGAATTTATGCCCTGGGTATGCAAAGATGCTCGCTCGATTAAGCGCTTGGCGCAACCTATTACCAAGAATTCAGTGTTGAGAATATATAACCGGTGCCGCATTAGCCGGCATCATGTGTGATTTTTTTAATATTGTCTTAATTATTCCTGTTCTTGGTTAAAGCAAGATCAGACTTTTATGATTAACAATCTAACCCTACAGCATGCGTCCTTTATTTCCAACTCTCGGGCTTCCGCTTTTACGTTCTCCAGGAATGGCTGTGCAAGATGACGAGAAAACAAGCTGCGGATCCACACGATACTAAGGAGCGTGTTTAGGGGTCTCGTATTGTACCATTTTTTAACGAAGTTGGACGACTGCGAAGTCTAACTCACCGGTGTTGCCTCTCGCAGAACAACAGTTTTTGTTGTGGTGGCGGTTGTTGTTCACCTGACTGGTTGTGGCACATACCCACAGTAGGGAATGGCCATGAAATGGGTGGTCGAATTAAGCGGATAAAAACGAGGGAACAAACAATTTTGATGTTGGAACTTAGAAAATTAAAATTTTTATCAGAGGAAAACAAATTATTGTCAAGTGGCAGGATGCGCGGGTCGAATGGGTAGCGCATCAGGTCGCCGTGCTGAGTGAAACCAACCGTCGTTGGACCAACGTCACTGATATGTGGCAAATTGTACTTGTGTGCTGCTCTTCAGCCAACCTCTTCCAAGCCAACATGGGTCACTGTAGATGCGGGACTGGGTAAACCGATGTGCAATGAAACTCTTTGACGCCGACTTGGAGCACTGGGTATGTGCCACTCGGTGTGCGACAAGCGAGGGAACAATTGTCAGCGTTCGCATGCAGCGGCGCTCCATGCTTCTGGTCTCTGAGGCCACGCGCGGACTTCTCGGCAGCGCCACTGGATGCCGCAGCGTGTCCAGAAAGAAGCGAGAGAGAAGAGCCCGGTTGCCGCATTACGCGTTTCTCAGCGTTTCCGCCCACCTGTGCGCCATGCATTTCGGAGGCCACGTCCAGTCTTCGCGGCGGCGGCGGCGCTAGGTGGGGCCGAATGTTCTTAGGGAAGGGAAATAAGGAATCGCGCTGCAGTGCCCGCCTCATACGTAACTCATTTCGACAGTAGCTTTACGTGTGTCGAGGAATGCGACTACGAGGAGCGTGTGCTGCTCGCGGCGCACGCGCTCCTCGTAGTCGCATTCCTCGACACCGACACCTCGACAATTATTGAATGTTAAACGCATTACCGTTGATAGTAATCGTAAGGTCGGTTCTGCCGAATTTCTTTTATGTAACTTCCTTCATGCCACAACTTGGCCCACTGCATATGTGCTTGTCACGCCGTAAACCACGTGGAAGGCGGAGCATAAGATGGGGTTACCATGGAACGAAGACGCTTGTTTGTAACGTCCGCCCTAACTTTATTGGGCACATCTAATCTCCCACGAAAGCACACGGAGCATTCCCACTGCCTCCGCTCTTGACATCGGCATGGTAACGTAGGCAACACCGTCATGGATAGATAGTGCGGCTGCATCTACTTGGTCATTTCCTAGAACGCGATAGTGACTTGGCAGCCGTTTAAATACGCTGTCGCGTCCTTTCTCAACTGCCAGATAATTTTTTTTTCTTATGTCTGCGACAAATTGTTCGTAGGATCCTCGGCGCAATCCAGAGAGTACAAGCACTGCAGGGCTGCCTTGGAATTGCAGAAGACAGACCACCTTCGGGGTACACCTGAAATATATATTTGTATTGTCTAGGTGCAGGCCGCAATTGACGATCACAGGGCTGGTCATCTTATCACAACAATTTCGCTTTCATGGTTGGCGGCTGGCCGAACGGTGACCGAAAAAAAAAAGGTAGTCTTTAAAAGGTTGTCTACCGATAATTTCTCTTAATGCAAAAGAGGCAACCTTCAAAATGTTCCTTTATCTCGTCCTTGTCAGTTTCTCTTAACCCCCTGACTCATGGTCAATCCACCGTTGTTGGCATACGCCACGAACATCCAGAACAACAGCCCATTCTTCTGGCAAGAACTACCGCCAATGCCAGCCAGCATGCGCACGTGCCATTGGCGGGTGCTGAGTCGAAGAAGAAGCTCGCAGCTGTCAGCCTCAAGCGTTTCAAAGGAACAAGCAAGCAAACAAGCAGGGACCCAATGTCTCGCATCAAGAACAGGGTGAGCTTGCATAATATGCACAAAATATCTGCCTAACAATACCGCGTCAAAAGTGCTGTGTGCGCTGCATCCTTACTGTTAGGTACGATATACGAGGGCTAGTAAAGCCGAAGTGGCTTATCTGCAGAACAGAAGTGTACATTGTGGACGCCGGCTCATGTCACGCTGTTACTTCAAACAGCGAATATTTTGCCGGCGTCATAAGTGGAGATCCTCCTCGTGTAGAAACTGCAGCAGCGGCTTAGCGAACTTGTCGTCCGTGAGCCAACGTCTATATGTCTGACCCGTTCGTATATCGCTTGAAAGCCCTTAGTACCCTCTCTTGAGTACAGTCCACGCAAAAAGCCAGAGAACTAAGACGTTCTCACTGTAGCGTTAAATTTAGTATCGCCGTTGCTGAGAATGTGACGCGCATCGACTCAGTTGAGCTTTATTGAGAAATCAGTGACACAGTGGGTTACAGTCGCTCAGTCCAACGCTGCGCCCATTGAACAGGGACAGTCGGTCGGTTGGTAATTCAGTAATAATGGACACCGACTATTACCACTGTGGCCATTCGCCCCCCACCTCCCCTCACAGCTGCGCGGGTCGGAGGAGAGCTTGGCGTCGGCCGACGACTCCATCGACGAGACGCGCAGCGTGATGTCCTTCATCCTGTCGCGGCTGCCCGAACACGCGTCCGCCTCTGGTATCGCTGCTGCCGGCGCTGTGCCAGCACTGAGCACTGGCGGGAGTCCGTCGCCGCTGGCGGAGGGCTCCAGCGGAGACGGCGATGGCACCACGCTCTCCCTGCCGGCACCGTACCCCGTGGAGGTGCGCAAGCTGCAGTGGACCGCCGTGGCCGCCCACCTCCCGGGGCTGCTCAAACTGCTGCTGCTGCTCGCCGCGCATGCGCTCCTCGTAGTCGCATTCCTCGACACCGGATGGGACCACAAGGCGAGTGTCGACTACACTGACTATATACCTCGAACCTCCGAGTGGCTTCACTGTGACGTAACGTGTCGTCCGAATTGTGTCACGGGTACAGCCGGAAACGAAAGCTTACGGGACACGGATTTCGCGAAAAAAAAAAAACAGGAATTACCGCGAAGCCTGGGCACGTATAGTATCGAATTCAAAGTTTCGACGGCGTGTAGAAGCATTTCTGACCTACTCAGTGAACCCTCGATTAGAAGCGCGGCATCGTAACCCAGCAGAAATTGACGCTCCTCGTAGAGCCCGTGTCCCATAAACTTTTGATGTGTTTTTCCTGCACTGCCGGTGACACTGCACTGCCCTGTAGTGACACCACAGCACCTAGACGAGGCGAGGCCTTTCAATGTAGTTAGCATAGATGTGACGCTTTCTGGTCGCGAAGCATTCGCCTGAATGCCGAGGGCTGTTGATTCATGCGACCTATCTGTAAACTGTGTTATACCCCTGACACACGGGCAAAAGTAAAGTCCTTTGCAGGAAACCCTTTTTGTTACTCCGAAGCACCCTTTGCCGAAAGGAGTTGCGCCGATGACACATGGCATCGCACTGACTTCTTTAGGTGGTTCCTCAGATGAACGCGGGAAAAAAAAGTGTTGTTTGTTAAAGCAGCAAGAGGGAAAACATTTACAAAAAGCTGCGCTAGATTACATTTGGTGATTGTAGAACCTAAAAACACTTCTCTTTTTTTTCCTTTTTGATGACAATGCGCATATTCGGAATTTAACATGGCGGCGCTAGCGACGTTGTGCGACCGCTTGAGAGTATGGCTAGAGTAAATCTTCACTGTTCGACAAATCGCATTACCGCTAAAATTAAAACATTTTATGAGGTAAAGCAAATATTTACGGGGCACCATAGTTGTGTAACAGGTTTTCTTCTATTTATGAATGGCGCACGCTGTATGCGAGAGTACACCTTTCCACTCGAAAAGTAGATGCCCGATCTTCTTTCCCGCAAAGAAACTTTGCCGGGAGGCAGATACTTCTTTGTCGTGTGTCACTGCGCTTGAACGCCTTTCCGGTAGATGTCACCTTACCTAAAGGACTTTAGAGTGCCCGTGTGTACGATGTATTACTCTGGCACGTAGCGCGGCTTTTGCCAGCTTCAGTCTAGTGCTCACTAATGGGGAGAAAAGGAGGCCATGTGCTGCTGTGGATAATAATATAACTATAACCTTACCCCGTAATGGCCAAACGCAGTTCCAAGGAAAATTAGAACAACTTGTTCACTTTTATTTCTGGCCTTGGAACACACAATCATACGCAAAAAAAGATTAATGTTATTCGAGTAAGTATAACTATTTAAAATAATTATTTATGAAAAATTGGTAAGCTGAAGTACTTACAACTAAAAACTAGCTCCAGCGTATCAAACACGCTACCGTAGGTCATGCGTTAAGTTTCCCGTACTTAAATTGGACTATTTCTTTATTATTATTATCACGCCGCTGCGTGCTGAAGGGACGTTTTGTAGTGGTGGCGCAAATACCGTCGTAGTATGACACGTATCAAGGAACACTTAGGCATTCTGGAACTCTTGTGTCACGATGAAACATGCCCATCCTGGAGGATTGGCCGAGAACGGGCACACACCCCCAGTGGCACATAATACCTGGCTAAATCAAAGACAATAAATTAAATAAGAGAATGCGCTAAAACTAATTCATTATGCTATTAACAGATCATTGCGCTTCGAAGATGCCTGGGAACCGACATATTACTTGTTCAGGTTTTATGCAGGAAGTTATTATTTATTTATTTTTTGTTTTCTTACGCAATAAAGAGGTGGGCATATTGGTCGGCCTACAAGGGTTATATAGGGTGTCCCAACTATCATGCACCAAGATTTAAAGTATGCAAATACCATGTAGCTGGAAAGAATGAAGGTAATGTTGTTTGCCGTCACTTCGAGATACTCGGATTATTTTTTGCATTCCTCCTAATTACATAATTAGTCTTAATTAAATATTTATCTTATAATAATATAATTAGTTGAACAGTGTCAAAAAAATTCTAGAGGAACATTAAACACGCCTGGTGCAGCTTTCTGTAGCTCAATACGTGCTACATAAGAAGTCGTAGTTTCGCCCCAAAGGCGAGACATATCGCTTGCAATAGCAAATTAGTGGACAGCTATGCGAAGTAAGGGTAGTAGTTTTATCGGCCGTGTAAACTTGTAAACATAGGCATACTAAATTAATTAACCAGCATTGTGTCACGCGCGCACAAGCAAACATGAAAGCATCTCACTCGATGACCGCGGAAACTCGCTGTCAAAACGCGGGAGTGAAAAGCATGGCGGCAGCAGCGAGCGAATTGACCTTCGTGCGGCCACTCGCATAAATGCGAACTAAGCCATGAAAACGCAGCGCAGAGCGGACTTTGTCCCTGCCGCAGATAGCTTTGAAGATACAGCCGCCCGGGCGGGTGGGCGTGGCATAGCACTACCCCCCCCCCCCCCCCGCCCTCCTTCCGGAGCGTTGGGCGCGACTAAGCGACGGCGCGCTTCCTTCCCGCTTCCTTCCTTTACGTGTACGAAATTGAGCCGTGATCGCCGGCTCACCCTCGCACGCTTTCACTCGCACGTACAGCGTAAGGCGCGCGGCGACGAAGCCCACCGCTCAGCCCAAATCGAGAGGTTCTCCTCTACCACCACAGGACGGTACATCCTGGACAAACTAGGACTAAGCCCTAGTTTCTCCGAGGAAGATCAGACACGTTCCTTACCATCAGACATACAGAACTGCCTCACTATCCTCCCCCTGCCTAAAAACATGCACCCCGTGCATCACGAGGCGCGCAGGCAGGCCAGGGCAAAAACCCTCTACAAGCAACACCACCACGACCGCCTCACGGTGTGTGTCGACGCCGCTAGCTACCCACACAAACCGGCCTATGCTGTTAGTGTAGTGTCACATCAGCTTCGTTACACCACAGCAGCCACAATACTGGCACGCACGTCCCTAGAGTCGGAGGAGACTGCCATAGCTCTGGCCATATCCACCACTGCTGCCGAGGTTATTCTTAGCGACTCCAACACTGCAATCCGCAACTACTCCAAAGGCCGAGTTCATGAACCGGCAAGGAAAATCCTCAATCGTCAGACCCCCCTCAGACCAATTACGCTCATCTGGGTGCCCGCGCACGCGGGCCATCCAGGCAACGAGATGGCCCATTCCGTCGCTCGCGTAGCCGTCAACCGAGCCACGCCATCCGATGACCTGGATAACGTCAGAGACCGATTGGTAGCATATCATGAGATCACTATCCACTACCGCGAAATGCGGTTAACATATCCTCCCCCACACAAATCCTTAACCAAATTCCAGCAAACTACATGGCGCCAGCTCCACGCACAAACCTTCCTCTCCCTGGTTCATCAAGGTTTATATCGACAGTAATGTACGCTCCGCGGCGCACCTAGAGCCAACTTTCAGCACATAATGTTCACGAACACCTGCGGCCCTCTGAGTGGCAACTTACCGACGTCGAGGGATGGGAGACCGCGGTGTCTAGCTCCAATCCATGCTCCAACTACGGCTGGTGGACTGTGCTTTGAGGGTCGCCGAGGGCCACAAACTCCCGGCCACCCTACGCGCTCATGAGCCCCCTCACAAGTAGTTTTGTTGCATGAGGCTCACGAACAATAAATGTTTACCACCACCACGATTTTATCGCCCGTGGACTTTCTACAGAACCTCATGGCGACGGCGACGCCGACGGCAGATATGCGCCTGGAGTGTCCATATGATTGCTATCGCAATAAGTGTTTTCCGACCTAAACGAAGCCCGCGAATACACGCAACATTGCCGCGCGACCGTCCGCTCGAGGCACTTTGCGTGTACGTATTCGCGGGCTTCCTCCACGCTCGTAAAAGCTCTTTTATGTAGCACGTATTGAGCAACAGAAAGCTGTATCGGGAGTTTCTCATGTTGCTCTACAATTTTCTCATTGACACTGTTCATGTAATTGTAATACTTGGGAAGTTGATTAATTAAGACTAATTACCTAATTAAGCGGAATGCAAAATATAATCTGAGTATCTCCAAGTGACGGCAAACAACAGTACATTGGTTCTGTCCAGCTACGTGGCATTTGCATATTTTTAAATCTTGTTGCATGATAGTTCGGACACCCTGTATACTGGTTCTTCCATACGGCGCACATATAACCTTAGTATCTGGATCCACAAGTCTATCAGCCGAGATAGCGACCGACCCAACAGGCAGCCACGCCAAACCAGGGAAAGTAGGAAAATAAAGCTTCGCTTTAAAATCCATTACGTGCATTATTTTTAATGATCTTTTTTCTCTTTATTCATTTGCTATGACGTCTCATTAACCCACGCCGCATCAGCGGCCAACAAGCGATTGCGTGGGATATGTCGCAACGAGTCCCATTTGAATGCTCTCCCAGTCTCCTACATGGTTGAGCTATCTGGTGCTGCACTTGAGAAATACTTTTGATCTGGAGGGCTCGACCAATATGTAGACTCCGAACCTGGAGCAAAATAAATGTTTCCCTCCCTTTCCCAAAGCTGGCGTCAAATAACGCAACTCTAGTTGCCGTTTTCCTGCTGATGGCCACCGAATCAGCCAAAAAGGAGACCACTGTAGTTCCGCCTACAAGCGATTCATTCTGCACAGTGTAACACACGGCAAAAGAACAAGAATTCAAGATCGCCAGTCAGTGATCTATAATCTGTGCGGGAAGGAGCAGGTTCGTCTAGGTAAATCACTCACAGGGAATCCTGATCATGAGAAGGCAATTTACAGAAGAATAAAAATGGGTTGGCGCACATACGGCAGGCATTGACAAATCATAACCGTTATCCTTGAAAATAAAAGTGTACAATGATTGCATTTTACCAGTGCTTACATATGGGGAAGGAACATGGAGACAGACAAAGAAGCCTGAGAAGAAGTTAAGGACCTTGTATCGAGCAATGGAACAAAAAAATGCTAGCCGTTACGTTAAGAACGTTAAGAGACAGAGTCCAGTGTGGATCAAAAAGCAAACAGGCGTAGTGAATACTCTAGTTGATATTAAGAGGGGGAAATTGAGCTGGGCAGGCCATGTAATGAGCAGCGTAGATAACCGGTCGACCATTAGAGTTACAAAATGGGTGCCAACGGAAGGTATGCGCCGTCGAGGACAGCATGGAATTGAGCCGCGATCGCCGGCTCACCCTCGCACGCTTTCACTCGCTCATACAGCGTACGACGCGCGGCGACGATTTTATCACCCGTGGACTTTCTACAGAACCGCACGGCGACGGCGACGGCAGATATGCGCCTGGAGTGTTTATATAATTGCTGTCGCAATAAAAGTGTTTTTCCGAGCGTAAACGAATCCCGCGTTTACACGCAAAATTGCCGCGCGACCGATTATGTGGTATGATGAAATTAGGAAATTTGCACGCAACTTAGAATCAGCTAGCGCAAGACAGGGTTAATTGCAGATCGCTAGAAGAGGCATTCGGCTTGATGTACGTGGACGTAAAAAATAGGACGATGAATGGGATGATGATGATCGATTGTGACCAAACGGATACTAATTCGCTTGTTAGGTGCAGCACAGGAGAAAACTTGAATGAACGATAACTTTTTTTATTCTTTTCTATTGGCAGTATACTTCTAGCAAAGCTTCAATCTCGATTTTCAGAAAGAGTACTCGAATGTAAAGGTTGTGGTTATACCGTACGAAGCGTGACTGCAAGGGACGAACACGTAAAGTTAAAAATTCTATTACTAGTACAGGAGTTTGAAAATAATGGCGAACTATGATCAACTTTTGTAAGCAATAGTCGGCGAAATGGATAATTTAACAGTTGTATACTAAATTTATTCCTTTTCGCGCTTCGTCAATAGACCGAGCTGCGCTCGCCTGACTTATAACCACAATCGACCAGCGGCGAGCAGTGCATGAAAACAAAGGAATGCAATCGAGTGAAAGAACTCGCCCTCGTCATACCAGCCATGGTTTCTGGGCGTCGTCATCCTGCCCAAAATACGATGATGGGCTAGTTGGTGCATAGCTGTCAATGTTTGTGGTGCAAAGGGTAAGTGGGAATTAACGGACAGAAACAATTATTTTTTTTTCTGGGGGGGGGGGGGGGGGGGGCGCCCACTCAGTCCGTTTTTTTCTCCCGCTTACCCTCTGCGCCACACAAATTGGCCGTCATTCCGACCCTTCGCAAAGTAGATCTCCGTTCAGCCTTTTTGTTACCCTCGCACGGTGCCAGATCTGTTACAGATGACATTTCCACTACAGGAGCCGTGGTGCCAGGGCTCGGGCTTTCTGCTCCTGCTGCTGGCAATGCTGGACGCGTGGCTGTTGTGCGGACTCTGCGTACGCTGGATGCCCAGCAAGAAGGTGGCCGCCATGAAAGAACGCACCAGGAAGCGGGCTCTGTGGCTCAGCGAACGGAAGTGGATCGGCAGGTGAGTTGCACGCGCTTTCCTCGATAGTGGAAGAAGAAACCCCCGCTCGCCCGTACGTCTTGTAGTGGTTTCCGTAAGGAACACCTTCAGCTCTTAACTCGCATCTCAGGGGACATTAGAACAAAAGAAAACAGCATATTCTCTTAGTCATTGACCCGGCAACATGCCCACGCCTTCGTCAGCGCTACCTTGAAAAAGACAAGAGACACACACTCAAAAAGAACCGAAGACAATCGATGATTTACGACTGGTTTTTATTGCACTCGTCGTTGTAATCTAGCTTCGGTAGACGTAATCACACTGGAAAAAAAAAGGTACTTCATTTACCTTTCGTTAAGAGTTTTGGAGCAGAGTTAAGAGTTCCGCTACATGCAACTGCTCTCAAACTTGAATTGAAATGCAAAGCTGTCAAACATCAGTTGGTGGGAAGCACTGAGCATGTCGCTGCTGGTGGAGGTAAAGCCGAAACTATTTACTCTTTTTTTTTTTCAATCTTTCTCAATAGCCTTGGTAATTGGAGGACGTACAGTCGTGCTAAAAACTCACTGGTACTCGAAGAGCACTCAAAGAAGTGTCCATGGTCACCTAAACCAACTCCTTATGTTTCATTCTTATGCTAAACTATTATACTTGCCATGTGTTCCAGCATTCGGGCCACCTGTATGTTCCTACCTACTAATCCTATTAGGGTGTTGTTGTTTTTTTTTTTTTTTTTTTGAGGGGGGGGGGGGGGGGGGGGGCGGGACTGATCTTTCTAAAAATTGTCAGCGGTAATTGGCTGTGCACTCGCCGCTTCGGTCGCGTTGAAGCGAGAGGCAGCACGAAGGTAAATTCTCTCGCTGCTGCAGGCCCTATCTTGAAAGTGATCGTCTTACGTGACGGACGGATGGAGGGTCGGACGGACGGGTTTCCTTGTTGGGTAGTCATAGAAACGCTTACGCATTTAAATAACGAAAAACACGTGCTCATCAAGAGTGCCTCCAGGTACTGTTGCGCAGTGCTGAACCCAGTCTTCTCCGCTAGCCTGACACATATACCCTCGTGATGGGCGTTATTGGGGAACGGTACCCTCTTCAAAAACCCGGAGCTTTCATATTTCGTGAACGCTTAGCAAGTGACTAAATTTAAAAGGGGAGCTCCGGCAAGACCGATTTCAAGCAGTCGATAAAGTGAAGCCATATTATAGCGAATTTTTTTCGGACTTCCTTGACCGTGGCGGAGGCGGCGGGTGCCGCCATCGCCTTGTTGAATGTCTCATACACAGAAAAAAAATTACGTGTCCAATAGCGCGGTCGGAGCTGGGTCCCCCAGCACAACAGACTGATGCTCTAACTATTAGGCCACAGCCACTTTTCTTTCTCTATCTCTGTACTGGATTGGGCCCACAACAGCACGCGTACGTCTCTCGTTCCAACGCCAAATCTCTTTGACACGACGGACGCGTGCGTCGAGTCGAGTGTGCTCGACAGCACGTGCGGGCGAGAGCACGGGCGCGCGAGCGAACCGCTTCGCGAGAGCTTCGCTTCGCATAGAATTCAACCATATGCGTTGGATGAGCACAATTTTTGCAAGGCAATGTGCACCTGTAAGATGTAATGGCTCTCTTCATCCTCGTTCACCCACAGGACTGCTTGGACCGTGGTGTGGCTCGCCGTGCTTCTGTTTGTCGCCATCAACTCGCGACTGCACCGACCCCGTGTCACGGCCTGCTTCGGAATGCTTCTTCTGGTCGGCTTCGGATACGTCTTCTCCAAGAACCGTAACAAGGTACGTATTGCCTATGGCTTTGTGCTGTTCAACGAATACGTCAGCATGTCTTGCTTAGGCGCACCGTTCACAGAGTAGTTTGTCGCTTCACCTCGCGTCTATGTCCGAGTGTGTTCGCTTACACTTTATCGCAACAACCGAGCCTAATGTAAAGCATTATTGTCCATTCGAATACAGTGCCTTTTTTTTTTTTATCTGCCTTGAGGGCCGCTCGATTGTTTCTTTTCTTCTTTTTTTTTTGCAATCCAGTCATTCATTCTTTTTTTGTAAATCATGTTCACAAATCTCTCCTTTGCCCTTTCTTGCGTACAGGTGCACGAGCTAGCGCGCCAGGCGTTCATTTGTATTTGTCGGTTCCTGCTTCTTGAGTAGATGAAGATCCTCACCATCACCCAAGGAAAAGTGTGGCTCCAACTGGCTTTTTCCCACTGAATTCCCCACAAAATTTGATCCCAAGGGACCAAATGTCTTGGATACGATATCTATTTGTCCTCTGTCCATGAAATTCCCCAAATTTTCCTTAATACAATTTGTGGTTAACCTTTTCTCACATAAATATATATCTCACATAAATATAAATAAATAATCGCAAGCTTTACGCAAACGCAACCAGCCTCGTCGCCGCTGTTCCCGATTTAGCCACGCAGTAGTGGTAGCGTTGATAGTTAACATAACTATTAGCGTGAAAGCTGTATAATAAATAAATAAATATATATATATATATATATATATATATATATATATATATATAATCAACATGTATAATGAATATTGTTTACATATAACATGTAATAACACATGGTTTTGCAATATGATATTGCATAATATGCAATACATGCAACATTGCCCGAAATAAATGGCTGGCTACTACGCAATTAACGACTACTGCTAGTACAGCTATACACGCAGTTCTGCGGCTTCTCGTGGAATTGATTTGCCATATTGAAGGTTCCTGCGCTTCGAATCGTTGCTTAATTCATCCTTTCCCTGCTCTCTACTAGCCACCTGGTTAGCTCAGATGGTAGTGCGAGCGCTCCGCAAAGGCTTTGGTCCCGTGTTCTATAATGGGACCACGACGATGTTTTCTTCAACAGCGGCGCGTTCTTTCTGAAGAACCTGCATGCGTTTCCTTTGTATAGCATCGTCGTGCTTTCGTGTGGATGCAGTACCTCGCTCTTAATGGAACTTGAGCCATGCTTTCTGCCATGAAATACTCGCATCTAAGTAGCGCCAATAACATAAAGTGATACCTAGACAAAATACATTATGTATTTTAAAGCATACAGATAGCAGAAATGACTCGAAATGAGCACGTTGACTGATTAAAGAGCTGTCTAGAATAGCCAGTTTCATGTGAATCCAAATTCAACATGGGGGTCGGAAGTTGGAAACACACTGTGAAAAGGTTGCATAAACGGGGGTAAAGTGCCCCAGACAGACTGACTGATGTTTCGATAGAAGTCTTTGTCAAAGGCGGCCTTTTCATCCTGGGTGTGTTAATTAAATCACGTTAGCAAGGTATAGTTGAATAAACAGGGGTAAAGTTGCTCGGACAGGCTGGCCGATGTTTCTACTGTTTTAACGCGTTAGTTAAAACTAACATACCATAAATTACAAGGCCGCCTTTGACAGAGATAGGTGCAGCTATCGAAGCGCCGACTAGCCTGCCTGGGGCACTTTAACCCTGTTTATATAGCCTTTATAACACCAGTATGGGGTTCCTGTCATAGTTCTTCATGCACTGTTCTCTTCTTTGATGAATTACGGAAATATTACCATAAAGTATGCCTAGACTTGCAGTAGTACAAAGAATCATATCCCAGGTCTATAAGGCTTAGTACGCTCGGCTCAGCGCTAATTTGTTCCAAAAACATAATATTGCTCAGATTAGTTGCGTGTATCATTTTAATCTGCGCTACATAAGAGAATACCTGAGTGTGACGACTCAGTGAGTAATCTATTCGTTTCTTACATAGCGTGCAACGCTGTAGAGGCTAAGAACACTTCTCTCAGTAGCTGCGTTCGCACCAAGAAATACTTCGGTGTTTTTATCAGCAATCACGTGAAATTGCCCTTTATTTAGGCTCAGTAATCAGCGAAAAAGTTTACGCCTTAAAAAAGTCGCAGTTTCGCCCGAAAGGCGAAGCATCAATGGCGATACCAAATTGGTAGAGAGCTCTTCGGAGTATAGGGATAGTACTTTTATCGGATGCATAAACTTGGACACATTCGCTTTCTAGCTGAATTTACAAGCGTGGTGTCATCGCACACAAGCAAACATGAATAGATCACACTGAATGACCGCAGACAACGACTGTCAAAACGCTGGCGCAGCCGTTGCAGCGAGCGAAGAATCGTGCAGTCTATCGCTTCAACGGAAACTGAGCGGCCAATGCACAGCACATAGAAAGGTCAGAGCCATGTGGAGATAAGAGACGGTGCGGGCGACCGTCACCGCAGCCAGTGCAAGCGTATTTGTTGGCAGAGTAGAAGCTGCTCCCCCCCCCCCCTCCCTGCCGCGCTGCCTACCGCTTTTTTTTTTTTTTTTTTTTTTTGCTTTTGCGTGAGAAATTGCGTCGCCAGTTCCCCTTGCGCTCGGTTGCAAGATACGCATTTGGTGCCCTAGCACATCGCCGCCCCGCCTCCCTCCCCCCATACCCCCAGGGCCTTTCGCGCGACGGTCGTGTTTGCTTTTCGCCGTGCGTTGGTTCTCCGTGATAGCGCGCGTCCCCCGCGCGCTTTCACTCGCGCATACGGCGCGCGGCGACGATTTTATCGCCCTTGGAATCTATACGGAACCTCACGGCGACCGCGACGCCGACGGCAGAAATCCGGTTGAAGAAGAAGAAGTAGTAGTTTATTGATGTGAAAAAGTAGAGAGGTCGGCCGGAATATGGAGCATCTGGCCTGCTACTCTAGGTAAGGGAAGGGGAAGAGGGGAAGAAAGAGGGTCACAATGGGGGATGATAATGGGAGGAACTAGGTGAGAGGACACATTGCATAAATGATTATCACAAGCGTGAGTATAGGCCCGTGTCGCCTAAGAAGCGTGAAAAAGCACGCATTGCCTCTGTTGTCTGACAACTCTGTGGCCCTGCGCCTAGCAAGAGGTCGGGACACTGTGGGCTGAATGGTAATGAGATAGCCGATGCTGAAGGAAAGCGCGCCCTCAGCAATGGCCTGCGAACTGTAGTGCCGTTCTCTAGACCAGACATCACATGCCTCCTGTCGAAATTAATGAGGAGTGCGACGAAAACATACTGGGCCCAGCCAGACGCTCGTCACGTTCGACTTAAAAGGCTGGATCCCGATATGCAATTTCCTGTTATGCGTGGAATTCCACGCCCTCATACATGCTTGATACACAGACTGCGACTAGGCGTCGCTTTCACGCGCAAATATTTGCACGTCATTGGACGGACAGACTCCCCGGAATGTTCAGTGTGTGGTGTTATAGAGACTATAGACCATGTGCTCGTGGTGTGCCCTGAGTATGCACGCGAAAGACTCACACTGGCAGCCACCTTGAGGCATTTATATAATAGACCACTGTCCGGTTGAAGTGTCCATATAATTGCTATCGCAATAAAAGAAGTCGCGTTTGTTCTCCGCCGTGCGTTCGCTCCCCGTGAAAGCGCGCGTACCTGGCGCACGTATACAGCATACGGCGCGCGACAATTTCATTGCCGTTGGACTCTATACGGAACATCACGGCGACGGCGACGGCGGCGGCGGCAGAAATACGCTTGGAGTGTCCATATAATTGCTATCGCAATAAAATGCACAAACTGTGTTATACGGCCTTTTAATACGTTGTTTTAGATAATTTTGCGTTTCGTTGTCCTTATTTCCGGGTTTTTCATGTTCAGCCCATCGCGGCGCCTCACGCTCGCGCTGAGCTCGCGCGAACATGTGCGACCACGAAACGGCGACCACGAGACGCAAGGAGTTGCAGATTTTGGTTACCGAACTTCTTACGTAGCGTAATAAACTGGAGCATGGCACGTTTACCGGTAAACTCGATGGTATACATTGCACGGCACCCACAACCCATAGGTTCCTATTCGATTTCAGAACTAAACTAGGTTGCCACCGAAGCTGCTACTGCTGAGTAAGCGCCACAGGAACAGTGAAACTAATAGCATACAGTTTGGCAAGTATACTGACACTGAAATCTACATTACCCACGGAAGAAGAGTGCATTTAGCCGCATCTCGACAAGAGACGTGTGGCGGATTTCACCTGCAAACGCGGTCTGGAACCGTAAGCCCAGGCGGCGAAGAAACGTGACACAGCGGTGCCACCAACTGCAGCATCTAACCATCTGACGCCACAACGCCCTCGCGCTCATGCGTTTCCAACAGCAGACGAACAGTTCGGCGATGCCCTGCAACTCGGCTGCGTGATAGCAAGTTGCCCCACAAAACGGGAGAAAGAGTCCAAGAAATCAATTCGGTTTAATAAAGGAATTATTCGCTTGATGGCGTATCTTTGCAGCAGTGAGGATATTTAGGTGCCGTTTGTTGTGTTGCGTGATTCCGTAGAGAACATAGCCGATGACCTTCGCGTTACAGTAAAGATGGCTATATACACCAATTCGTGATACGTGTGTTGTCCTGCGCAAATTGAGCCTTGTCGGGTGATGACGTAGTTGCCGTGAAGGCGTGAAGGTGAAGTCTGCGAAAGACGTCGGGAAACAAAACGTGGGCAGCTTGCACTAGTTGTACAAGGCTGAAGTAAACAGCGGACCTAGTCATCGACCTAGCTTCTTCAAGGTTTTACTATAGGTTTGGCTAAGTTTTGCTAGTAAATGCTAAATGCAGCTAGGCATGGTATTTCGAATCGGCTTTCCGCCGACGCGCAGATTCTCGTTTGGCCGCGCGACGTGCTTCAAGATGAGCAGCTTCTTCTTCGGGTGTCCGGATCTTCTGTGGTCGTCCCATGTCAAGGGTACACGTACTCGCCACGGACTCAACAAGAGTTGTGCCGCCGTCGCGGCGGCTCCGAGCTTTATCTCCCCGATGACGTCATGGCCAAGCTGCTCCTCCATGCTTGCTGGGGCGTGGCTGGTCGAAACCTGCCGAGCCGCCGCCAGATAGAGGCGCCGGCTGCAGTCACGGACACCGCAACGCGGGGAAACGGGGAAACGGGGAAACGCGGGGGGCGTCAGCAGCAGCTCTGCGCGTTGCCTCGTTGGTGCTGCTACAATTTATCCCTCTCTTTCGCTCTCATTTTATCTTTCTCTCTCCCGAGCATATCGCGCGCCGTGCGCATGCTTTCCTTCCCTCTCCTTAACGTCCCATGTCAAGGCAACATGTGCACGGCACGGAGAGGAGGCGAAGCACACGCCGCTCCGCAAGGTGGATGGTAGGCAACGCGTGGCCACGTCATCGTTCAGCGAGGTTTTATTGCGATAGCAATTATATGAACACTTCAACCAGATTTCTGCCGTCGGCGTCGCCGTCGTCGTCGCCGTGAGGTTCCGTATAGATTTAGGTGCACGTTAAAGAACCCCAGGTGGTCAAAATTTCCGGAGTCCCCCACTACGGCGTGCCTCATAATCAGAACTGGTTTTGGCACGTAAAACCCCATAATTTAATTTTTAGATAAAATCTTCGCTGCGCGCCGTATGCTCCAGCGGAAGCGTGCGTGGACGCGCGCTATCATGGAGAGCGAACGCACTCAATCTGCCACGTGCAAGCAAGGAAGCGGAAAGCCAGCGCCGGAGGGAGCAGGAGGGGGGGGGGGGGGGCATTTCTATGCCAACAACCGCACTCGTCGCTCGACCGCACCGTCTCTTATCTCCACACGGCTCTGACTTTTATGCACTGTGCATTCGCCGCTCAATTTCCGTTGAAGCGATAGACCGCACGTACCTTCGCCCGCTGCGACGTATATGCGCTTGCTGCCAGCGTTTTGACAGTCGTTGGCTGCGGTCATTCAGTGTGATCTATTTGTTTGTTTGTGCGCGCTCACACCACGCTTGTTCATTCAGTTAGTAATAGTCGGGCCACATTTTCCAACGCACGCTACACATGTAATGCTACCCGTATCGGCAGTGCAGCGCTACAGGTGTGTCCCTTCGCACGCGCTGACCACGGGAAGCGCTTCTCAACACCACCGTTTCACACGCGCCTTCTCGTGGTCATGGAGTCTCTCCATGTCGGTCTACTTACGCCGCAACACACCTGCTTACTTAATCAGCTCATGTTTACTACAATTTATATTGCTACCAAAGCCGCTCACCTTACATTGTATGACATTGCTGTGTTGCTATCGCATTCATTGCTTCGCCCTTAGGGCGAAACTGTGACATGTTTTTTGTACACGTTCCACGTACTGACAGTCGGCTCAAACAGCTCCGCTGTTAAAAGCACTTCTACGGTAAAGATGCCGTACAAGCTCTGCATAGCACACGTTGCATGAAATTCTACCTGCTATTTAACACAAATTTTCTAAGCAAACTAACCCGTGTGCGTTCTTTTGCCATAAAATATAACTGTAAAACATATCCACACTTTATGCTTCAGTATATTTTGCCTATACTATGTTTTCTGTGACTACGATGCATCTTATAAATGCGCCTCGTATTCCACTTCCACTGGCGCTTGTTCGAGGCCTGTTCCTCTCAGTCTGCTAGCGCAGCATTTTTGCATCCTTGACCTCTCGACTTCTTTGTTGTTGCAAAATAGATATTGATATCGAAACAATTACACTGACAAGTGATTCGGACATTCAATAACAGTTCTCCGCACGTCAGTTTAATGCAGCGCCACATCAAGCCGTGATGAGCTGAGTTACTTGCGACTACGTCTATCGCAGCTTATTTACCATACCATTACTACTCCGCGATACCTCTTGGTATCAATACGCACACATCAGGTTAAAACCTGCGAAACCAGTTGTTCTTCAGTACAGGTGTAAAACCTTCGCAGATATATGCCAATTTGAGCAAACCATACGTAAAAAATTGTGCTGCATATCTGCTTGCTTCGCTGCAAATGACGTCGAAAGACGACAGTCTTCTGCCGTCCCTGACGCGTAACACCCTCTCTTCTCTCTCCTTGCACCCCTCACGCTCTTCTTCTCCCCTCTCACTTCTCCCATGATGGATGCAATGGAGGTTTGCTGAATTCAATGCAAATTTCCCGCGTTCGCCCTGCTCTTGCGCCATCTGTTGGGACTTTATATTACTGTTGGCTTAAAGCCGGCTATAGAGCCGCGGCTTATCGGCCTGTTTTTAACGGGTAGCGTCTCCTCGTCACCATTCCTAACGCGTTGATTTTTCATTTACTAACGTAAAAAGCACTCCAATGTGTATTCTTAATTAAAAGAACGCTTCGGATCACGGTTATGTACTGTGGGAAAACGGCTCGGCTCCGCGGCCCATGGCCACAGCTCCAGTCGCGGCCGGCCGCGCCCAAGGGCGCCCAGCCGCAGCTCTCGTGTCTCTCGCACCACTGCTCGCGCGTCCGTCATCTTCGTCGTTCACAGTTGGCTCTTATGCCACTATTCACGTCAGCGTTCCCACACTACATATATTTTACCTGAAATAGGCCTGAGGTTTCCTTTGGGCTCTATAATGTTGACGTGTATGACCCCGTCCCACCAGTGCTAGTAGCTCGCTTGGTTTTGGCCGGGCGGTTGAATCGGTTTTGGCCGGGCGGTTGAAGCGAATGACAAAGTTTTTCGCGTTTAGGTAGGCCAAGAAAGACTATCGTCTTTAAAAAGCTGTTTTTTGGCGTATGATTTACACAACCTTCGGAAGTGTATTAGGGGCATGTTTTGCAATTGTCCGAAATCAAAACTTCTAACGCGGCCCCGTTCACCATGTTTAGCGCAATTCCTTCCCCATAAAAAATCTGTCAGCCCTTCCACTGGGGTGGAGATGGAAGACCAGCGAAGCTGTGCTATGGTGGGAATTATGTATTTCCAATTATCACTGTTAAGATATGATGGTGTAATTGGTTATTTGAACTATTATATAATGAGAAATATACATGATCCGGTGGTTTTCATTTATTTAGTGACCTACAGCTAGGGACCATGGCCTTATGGTCACTACGGTACACCGCCATAGGGTGTACGGCAAAGGTTGGCACGTTCTTCATAAACACGTCACCAACGCCGCGCGCATTCGGTGCGAACGCGGGCAAAACGCCGCTGCCGCCATCGACAACAGTACTGCCCGCTGTCGAAACGCTGGCGTGAGCAAACACACCAGCAGCAGAGCGCGAAGGTTCATGCGGTCTAACGCTTCAACTGAAACTGAGCGGCGAAAGCACAGCGCATACAATGGTAGGAGCCGTGTTGCAGATCGCTTTCAAGATACGGTGCGCGCGACCGCCCGTCGTCGCGCAAAGCACAAGTACGCAGTTAATTGCTCGCAGAGCAAAAGGCCGCACTCCCTCTCCCGCGCTGCCTTCCCGCTTTCCTCATTTCGCGTGGGTGATTAAGTCGCCAGTTCCCCTTGCGCCCGGTCGCAAGATACGCATTTGGTGCCGCAGCTAAACGTCGCCTCCCCTCCCTCCCTCCCGTCCTCCACGGCCTTTCGCGCGAGGGAAAAAGTCGCGTTTGCTCTCCGCCGTGCGTTCGCTCCCCGTGAAAGCGCGCGTCCCTCGCGCGCTTTCACTCGCACATACAGCATACGGCCAAAGAGAGTTTTTTTCTACACGCGGACACGACCGTCGGAGACTGAGCCCTTAACAGCTTCGCTGTAATATCCATTATAAACATTTCAGTGTACCCAAGCTTACAACTTTCAGTGTTGCGTTATGTCCGACGCATGTCCACGTATTCTGCGCCGGCGTCTGGTTGCGCGTTACGCTCGCTTCGTAGGGCTGCGTTGCTGGTTTGCTGTTTCACATTTGATACCGACCACGGACACCGTTGCTGTAAAACCGACGTCTGCGCGCCCATTTAACGTTGTCCTCGCTGCTGCTTATGCCCACCGCAGGTCAAGTGGCGCCCCGTGCTGAGCGGCTTCCTGCTCCAGTTCGTGCTGGGCCTGCTCCTGGTGCGCTGGAAGGTCGGCCGTGGCGCCCTGCTCTGCGTCGCCGACAAGATGAACGCCGCCATCGCGTTCGCCGGCCACGGGGCGCGCTTCGTGTTCGGCTACCTGGCCACGGGACAGCTTGACGGGGACGGACTGCCCCAGCAGAAGCCCGTGCTGGCACTCACGGTGCGCGCTTACTCACATTTAGACGCGCGTGGCCCCTCAGCTAGCGCTGGGCTGACGATGAGAAACGTTAACGAAAGGCGTGGCGGAAAATAGGACAGTTGTCATTGTGAGGAATCACCGGACCACGGCGACAAGTCAGGCAGCCGATGTTCAAGCTGTGTCCGTATGTGTACGGAGAATAAGAATACCCAGAAGCTGCGAGTCATGATGAAAGCATAAGTGCATAAACGT
Organism: Dermacentor silvarum; assembly: GCF_013339745.2. NCBI lineage: Eukaryota > Metazoa > Arthropoda > Arachnida > Ixodida > Ixodidae > Dermacentor > Dermacentor silvarum. The sequence goes on from NC_051155.1 coordinate 129,972,029, forward strand.
GCGCACCAAGTATGTGTGTATGTGTGTGCTCGTTGTGTGCGTGCGTGCGTGCTTCTGTTTTCGCCCTGAACCGATTGGATTCGATGACCGCGGTCTCTTCTGCTACGCAGGTGCTGTCTGCCGTGGTGTTTTTCGGTCTTCTGGTGTCGTTGTTGTGCCATTACGGGCTACTGCAGTGCCTCGCACTCAAGGTGGGGGCGCCTCATGGCCGTCGTGATGGGCACCACCATTTGCGAGTCCTTTTGCGCAGCCAGCAACGTGTTTCTAGGCATGGTGCGGTTCATTTATACTCACGCCTACACCGATGGACGATTGACGATAGGCGTTGCTACGTATACTGTAAGCACTCTTAAAAGAAAGGCCTTGTATTTACTAACTGTTGTCACTATATTCACTACATTGGTAAAATTGCGCCTGGTAACGATAGAATTAGTAAAATTTTTGACTAAAGAAGGCAATCGCTGTTACTAATGGGCCTCGGAACTGCATTTGGAATCGGTAGCTGAGACCCGTTAGTAATAGTGATTACCTTGTTCAGTCAAAATATTACAAACTCTACCGTTACCAAGCGCAATTATGTCAAGGTAGTGAATGTTGTGACAGCAGTCCAGTAAATACGACTTTTTAAGCGAGGCTTTATAAGCTCACTAGTGTCGGCGGTGGTGGTGGTGTCACGCTGAAAAGTGGCCGATCCTGGTGATAGTGCAGAAAGGGTCCAAGCTCAATGGCACATACCATGGACAAAAAAGTGAGAAAAGAGAGAGGAAAGAAAGAAAGAGAAAGGAAGAGAGAGAAAGATAGAGGGAGAGAGAAAGAGAGAGAGAAGATGAGAAAAACAAAGAGAAAGATGGAAAGAAAGAGAGAGAAAGAAAGATAGATAGAGAGAGAAAAGGATAGAGAGAAAAAAGAGCGAGAGAAAGAAAGAAAGAAAATCACCACGAAGGTCAGATACACACACGACAAGCTTCGTTTGCCCCCATTTTCTCGACAGGGGAAGGGCTGGTGATTTTTTTTAAGAATGTACACACATCCTTTCTGAGCGCTCAAGCCCTCCGCTGCACAATAAATAAATAGTAGTGCTGCAGCAGCTGCGACGTTCGAGAGTTCTTGTCGTTGCTGCTATTTATCATTTATTAAAAAGGCATAGGGCCGATTTTGCGTAATATCATAAAAAAGGTGGAGCAGTGTGGCAAATATACATTGAGACACGGTTACCTTAGCATGTAATGTAGCTAGACATTTCATAAGGCACTTGAATGCTGAAATAAAATATACTACAAGAAACGTAAATGCTTCAACTCCAGGTGGTAAGATTTGTTTACATTCAGCCCTAGCACTTTGTTCCACTCTCCAATTGCTGTTGGCATATTTGATTTATTGAAAGTCACTGGTTGAACAGTATAAACTCTGAACATAATGAGTGTTCGCCGTCCAAATATCGCTGTCCGGATAGGCAGAATCAGATTTCCATGCAAGTGCTTGAACCTTTCTCTCTCGGACCGAACAGCGAGGCCGGTATATCGAGTTCTTTGCGTCGTAACGAGCCACTGAAGCTGCGTAGAGAGAAAAGTGGACGTCCGTACAAACGTTGTCGCTGTCCGCGCATGGCATCAACCTGCTGAAATTGCAACGTTTGCGGCATGCAATTGTCATTCGCACGCAGGCCGACTCGGTGCTCCTGATAAAGCCGTGCCTGGCGCAGCTGACCAGGTCCGAGATCCACTGCGTCATGACCTGCGGCTTCGCCACCATATCGGGAAGCCTGTTCGCCGTCTTCACGACCTTCGGCGTGAGTTGGCGCTTATATAAACGGCAGTAACGTGTCGCGGGTTTGAGAACCTTTACTTTTAAATCACGGTTGGTTTTTCGTAGTTTGTTTTTCTTCCTGGCATGCAAGGGAGGTCGTGTACCAAGTAAATACTTGTACGGATTCGTTTGTCTCTTCTTGCGCATTTCATAGTTTTACCAGTTCTTAATTATGCGTAGTTTTCTGAATTTGGTTCTACGGTAAATGCGTCTGCCATCACATCCCTTATAGTTTTATCCGTGCATCTCGGCATCGGTGCGGTTTTGCTCTGCCAATCGGTCCTGTAACAGGTATATCAATCTCGCTTGTACCTTTTGTGTCAATGCGATACTGTTCCTCTATTTAATGCGTGATATTCATTCTGCCTCTGTGACCACGAAAAGCGTATAAGAGTAAACGCGTCGATTGTTAGCGGGAAATGATTCTTCAGTACTATAGAACGTTGTCACTGCAGGTGAAAGCCGAGGACATGATCGCCGCCTCATTGATGTCGGCGCCGGCGGCGCTTGGATTCTCCAAGCTTTTCTACCCCGAGACAGAGGAGAGCTGTGCCGGCCTTGAGAAGATCAGCGACCCCCGTAAAAGGTAATAATGGTCACACCTCAGGGGCCGGCAAGCGGGAGATATGGCGTTCGAGGAAGGATCCCTGCGAGCCGACAGTTGAACAATTAGACTTTCGTAAAAGTCAGAATACCTGGTTGTACGGCTTGACCTGCAGGCTTCAGGAGCGACGAAGGAATGGAGGAACGAAGCCCAGAGCAGCGTTTCCCCGCAGTCGTTTATTGCCGAAAGTAGCCGAAGACAACACATACCACCACGCTCCCGTTTGCAGCACTTCATTTTTCTTTCTATATCATCATCAGCCTAAATTTTATGTCCACTGCAGGACGAAGGCCTCTCCCTGCGATCTCCAATTACCCCTGTCTTGCGCTAGCGTATTCCAACTTGCGCCTGCGAATTTCCTAACTTCATCATCCCATCTGGTTTTCTGCCGACCTCGACTGCGCTTCCCTTCTCTTGGTATCCATTCTGTAACCCTAATTGTCCACCGGTTATCCATCCTACGCATTACATGGCCTCCCAGCTCCATTTCTTCCGCTTAATGTTAACTAGAATATCGGTTATCCCCATTTGTTCTCTGATCCACACCGCTCTCTTCCTGTCTCTTAACGTTAGTCCTAATATTTTTCGTTCCATCGCTCTTTGTGCGGTCCTTAACTTGTTCTCGAGCTTCTTTGTTAACCTCCAAGTTTCTGCCCCATATGTTAGCACCGGTAGAATGCAATTATTGTACACTTTTCTTTTCAGCTCCCAGTCAGGATTTGGCAATGCCTGCCGTATGCACTCCAACCCAATTTTATTCTTCTATAAATTTCTTTCGCGTGATCAGGGTCCCCTGTGAGTAATTGACCTAGGTAAACGTACTCCTTTACAGACTCTAGAGGCTGACTGGCGATCCTGAATTCTTGTTCCCTTGCCAGGCTATTGAACATTATCTTTGTCTTCTGCATATTCATCTTCAACCCAATTCTTACACTTTCTCGATTAAGGTCCGCAATCATTTGCTGTAATTCGTCTCCAATGTTGCTGAATAGGACAATGTCATCTGCAAACCGAAGGTTGCTGAGATATTCACCGTTGATCCTCACTCCTAAGCCATTCCCAGTCTAAGAGCTTGAATACTTCTTCTAAGCATGCAGTGAATAGCATTGGAGAGATTGTGTCTCCTTGCCTGACCCCTTCCTTGATAGGTAACTTTCTACTTTTCTTGTGGAGAATCAAGGTAGCTGTGGAATCTTTGTAGATGTTTGCTAAGATATTCACGTATGCCTCCTGTACTCCTTGATTACGCAATGTCTCTATGACTGCTGGTATCTCTACTGAATCAAATGCCTCTTCATAATCTATGAAAGCCATGTAGAGAGGTTGATTGTACTCCGCAGATTTCTCGATTACCTGATTGATGACATGGATATGATCCATTGTAGAATATCCCTTCCTGAAGCCAGCCTGTTCTCTTGGTTGGCTGAAGTCAAGTGTTATAGGCACCGCTAAAGCGAACTGTCTCCTTGATCTTATTCTACAACAACGTTTACCTACAGGCGTTTTACTAATCTTGGCGCAACGGGGCCGTAGAGTATTATGACATTATAGTGACGGTCAAGAACAAAGCAACAAAAATTGTCACCGGAGAAAGATAAAGGAGCATGCGTGTCAGCATCCTTCACTCTTAAAAACATTTGCGCCGTTTGCACAACAATCGTCATCTGATTTGCTTGCGTTTCCTTTCTTGAAGACTCTGCGCTCGCTATTTTCATGTCGAGAATGCTATGTCACGCAGACAACGCGCATACCGTTTGTGACGAAGTACCGGGCGTTAAAGAAAGGAAATGCGGACAAGGCAGATGACGATTATCGTTGTGGGACACGATAAGCCCCCAAGGGTGCAAACTACCGTGAAATAACCTTACTGATCCAAGTGTAAATCAGCCAGAACTCACCCTATTTATTCGAACCTAACCCAATACTTTGTAATGAATCGTCGTAGGCAAAACTTGTGATTCGATACTCGGCACTATTAAGTGGGAACTCCTGTTGTTCTTGACTTATGATGCACGACGTTGGAGTCAAGAATATGACCTGAGCCTGCGATTTTGTCTCGACGCTGTTAGGTTAAAACAAGGGACTCTCAGTATACTGTACAAAGAGCAACAACGGCTCATCTGCTATGCTGGCCTTAAATGACTGCTGGCAAACTTCGTTCGCTCTCACGTCCTCTGCGCTCAACAATGACGGCAAACAACGCAACGGTGTTGTTTTAGTTGTAAAGATCGTCAGTCACTATTGAAACAATTCGATCAGGAAAAAAAAAGGAAACTAGATTTGTTCACGAGAACTACTGAGCGTGGTCCCTGAATATGACACACTGAATGCGCCAGTTCACGTCAGTTCGCCCATGCCAAGCATCATTGAGCTCGTTGATTGCCTGAGAGGGAGACCACCTGTTAAGACATAACTGGTTCCCCTTAATTCTTTCGTAGAGTGATAAGCCGTCCACCCCAATGGGCAGACTACAATGATGCCAGCGGTAGGAGATTCCCTGAAATGCACCTTAACTGTACCATCCACATATTGTGTAAACATTTGCCCGTGTTTTGGTTTTAGCACTATTGCGACTATACAGGGTGTTCATTTTTAAGTTTTACGGAATTTTCAGAAATCGCCTGTGGCAGGTAGCATACTTCTTATCATTGAGATGGGTTAGTCGATGAGGCGGACATTAGTTGCACGAGAAATCGAAACACATATAAAACTAATTAACAAAAATTCACTAATTAACTTCTTAGTTAAGTACTTTACGACACACTGCAATTTGCGAATTGTAGCCGGTGAGCTTCTCAGGCGTTTCCACTTGGAATGAATTTCCAGAATGACACCAGTTTGGAGATATGCGCGATCAAACTCGCCGTAAAAATGCACTGTTGTTTCACTTACTTTTTTTACCAAAATGCTGTTTTATACACTGAGGCACAAACGTAACTGGAAACGCCCATGTATTTCGTGCCACACTTTGGGCAATAATATCTCGAAACTGGTGTCTGGAAATTCATTTCAAGTGGATGCGTCTTGCAAACTCACGGAATGTATACAATTCGTAAATTGCCTATGTGTCATGAAGTAATAACCTAGAAGTTCATTAGTAAATTTTTGTTAATTAGTTGAATGTGTGTTTCTATTTCTCGTACTACTAATGACCACCTCTTCGAATAACCCAGCTCAACGATAATAGTTATGCTACCTGCCACAGACGATTTTTTTTTAAATTCGATAAAGCTTAACTTTGAGCACCCAGTATATCAGTGTTGTTGGGACATGAGTTTCCTGACTTGGCCGTATCCCTCGGAAACGCACAGAGGCTACAACCAGGCAAGGTTTAATCTTCCTCCGGCGAAGCCAGGCAGGCTGTGACCACGGGGAGCTCTGGGCGCGCGCACCAGAACACGGGCCGTCCCACGCCATCGGCAGTTTTCAGAAATGACCAGCCGACGATCGAAAGGCGCTCCACAACGTATTGCGTTTTTTGCTCTCTCTTTATGTAATACCCCTCATTGGGCGCTTAAATAAATTATAATGATTACGATGAATATGATGAAGATGATCCTTTCAAAACAGCAGAACGCTTCGAAACTAAAGTTCTATTTGTTACCCTTCAACGTTGCTTGAACAGTAGGAACTGTAGGCTACCTCAAACGTTTACAGAAATTGCAGATTGGGGAGGGAGTAAGCTGTCGGCTACACACGATCCTGAACAGCATACGCAGAATGGGCCTAACAAGTGCACTTCGTGTTCATCTTGTCCAATTCTTGTTTTCCTCTTTTTTTTCTTTTTTTTCTTTTTGTAAAAAAGTCATCGTCTCATTGTCGTCGCGAATTTCATAATTCGCGCCGGTACTTTTGCGACCCTGGCGACAGCCGTCCCGGCTGCACCCTGCTGGAGTCCGTGTCGCACGGCTTGTCGGCGCAGCTGCGGGTGGCGGCTCACGTGGTGGCCTCGCTGCTGGGATTCCTGTCCTGCATGGCGCTGGCCGACTCGCTGCTCGCCTACCTGGGATCCCTCGTGGGATGGCAGTTCGTCACGCTCAACGTGAGATGTAGATCATGCACTTCCTTCAGGCCTTCACTACACATCAGAACTATCATTCTTAGGTTTCGTTACGTGACAGAGTGGGTCGATTACGTCCGCAGACGATTGAGCTTGTGGTGGCGCCCGAGGGCTGGCGACGACAAAGATCGCCGGAGCGCTAGTGAGGGGGAAGGGCCTGCACTGAAGGAGAATAAAGACAGACAGTCTCACGTTTCCCTGCCTTGCGTATCGAGTAGTTTTCAGGTATACAAGCTAAATCAGCGGTCTGGATGCTGCCCGACAGCGCGTGGCGGCGGAAGTGTCGACGACGTTGCACTTGCAGCACTGCGCTCGATCAGCACACCCCAGGTAGCAAGAAACACGGAATCTCGTACGAAGAAAATGAGCAGGGATGAAACAGACTGCTCCACGCACCTGCTTCTCTCTTACGAAGCTTCCGCTAATGTAGACGCCAAAGAAAAGGACGTTTCGCTGAGCGAAAGATATTTGGCTGTCCTCGGGCTCCAAAATTAGCGCAACGTGGACATAAAAAAAAGCATATTTGTTGTGACACTGCAGTACCGTTTGAACAGATAAAAATACTTCCCCGTGCATCATGTAAATCCCATCAATTCGTGCACCAAAGAAAATAAAGTAGAATAGGTGACTTCTCTCTCCTACGAGTTCGTTCTGCCACTACTCGAAATCCTCCCTAGACTTTGCTAACTGTTCACTATATCCAGTGCAATTCCGTCGCTATACCCGAGCCTTTCAGACGATTAACTATATCCTAGCTTAGTACTATAGTATACTCTCGGCTGCGTTGGAGGCATATTGTATGCTTAACTAGCACTACTTGCTCTCGAATTTGACGCTTATACTTCAAGCAATACCCGTGGCGTTAACACGACCGGTGACTCGACCATAAAGTTCGTCCTGACGCTACAGTTACTGATTTCCTGCACGCTGTCCCGGCTTTACTGCTCCGATTCCGCTCTGTACAGTGCGCCTTTGCCTCCTCAATACCACTACGCCGCCTACACAGCTTCGCCTGTGAAAGTTTATCAAGACCTATAACATATTGATCACACTCTCCATTCGCTGTTCAATCGCGCGATAATCCCAGTGGCTGCTGGGCCGGCTGTTCGTGCCGCTGGCCCTGGCAATGGGCGTCGGGCTTCACGAGTGCTCGCGCGTCGCCTCCCTGCTGGGTCTGAAGGCCGCTCTCAACGAGGTCGTGGCCTACGGCCAGATGGGCGAGCTGGCACGGGGCGGCTTGCTGTCCCTGCGCTCGCAGCTGCTGTGCGCGCACGCGCTGTGCGGCTTCTCGAGTCTCGGTGCCCTGGGCGTCCAGCTGGGCGCCTACGCCGCCCTGGCGCCCGAGCGCCTCTCCGACTGCGCGCGCGTAGCAGGACGCGCCCTGGTCGCTGGCTCGCTGGCATGCTTCATGACCGCCTGCACTGCCGGTGAGTAAGACGGGAGAAGCCGGCGACGAAAGTAATTGCTCAAGTTTTGCTTCTTGAAGCGGCTCCCTGAGACCCGTGCATTCAAGACGCGTGAAAAGAAATTATCATCATCATGAGACCCGTGCCTGTTGCATTGTTACTATACCTGGCCAGTTACTCTGCAATGCATGAAAAGCTAGTAGTCCACCTTGGCAGTACTACGTTCTCGGACATTTTATACCTTAGGCTGCTTAGAGCACGGAGTATTGTCATCGGGTACTGCTACCGCACCCTGCCTGCTCTTGCCTTCCGCGTGGCACGCCGTCACCTTGGCAGGCAATGAAAGGAAATTGACGTGACCATTACCGCCATCCATAAACTTCACCATGAGGATTATTGATTTATTCTATTGGCATCCCCTTCGAAATGGGGCGGCGACAAAAGTCAGCTAGTCTGCTTGAGCTAATCGGTATTAATACATGCATAGCAGTCTGGCATTTTGCATATGTCTCTTTATTCTTTTCTCGATTCCTTAAAACCTCTATCTCTATGTTTTCTTTATTTATTTACAATACCCTTAAGGGCCCTCATGTTGTAGAGTTGCCTGTGCATGAAACGTCTCCGGTTCGCCTCTCAGCTTTTTATTGCGATAGCAATTATATGGCCACTTCAAGCGGATTTCTGCCGTAGCCGTCGTCGTCGATGCCACCGTGAGGTTCCGTATAAAGTCCAAGGGCAATAAAATCGTCGCCGTGCGCCGTATGTGTGAGTGAAAGCGCGCGAGCGACGCGTGCTTTCACGGAGAGCGAACGCACGGCGAAGAGCAAACGCCACTTCTTCCGTCGCGCGAAAGCCGTGGGGGTATGGGAGGGAGGGAGGGAGGGAGGCGGGGGCGACGCTATGCTGCGGCACCAAATGCGTATCTTGCGACCGGGCGCAAGGGGAAGTGACGACTGAAGCTCCCACGCGAAAAGAGGAAAGCGAGAAGGCAGCGCGTGAGAGAGGGGGCGCAGCTTCTACTCTGCCAACAACCGTGCACTTGTACTTTGCGTCGGTGTGGGCGGCTGTCGCGCGCACCGTATTTTCAAAGCGTATCACGGCTCTGACCGTTGTATGCGCTGTGCTTTCACCGCTCAGTTTCCGTTGAAGCGATAGATCGCACGAACCGTCGCTCGCTGCGGCGGCCGCGCTTGCGCACGCCAGTGTTTTCACAGTGGTTGTCTGCGGTCATCGAGTGTGATCTATCCATGTTTGCTTGTGCGCGCTGACACCGCGCTTGTTAATTCAGTTAGTAAGCGAATGTGTCCAAGTTTATGCAGCCGATGAAACTATTATCCCTACTCCGTATAACTATCTACTAATTTGCTATCGCAATTGATGCTTCGCCTTTTTTTCGCCATTACTCTAAATGTATTTTGCTTATCTCGACTGCTGAACAGTTAATTCTTCCATCCGCTTTGAATCCCAGCGCTTCTAGAAGGTGGGCCTACCCTACTGTCTTGCTGTGATTATCTTGGCATTGCATTACGATGTGGTCAGTCGTTCCCGGACCTTTGCTGCAGCAGACGCATACCTCATCCTGTTGCGAATGTTTTTGTCCTCAGGCAGCCAGCTTAGGCCTCAAATAGCAAGGCATTGCCCTTGGTGTTATTGTACAGATTCTAACAGCAAAGCTGTTTAAGCCAGCCGTAATTTGTGGTTTGTGGTTCGTATCAAGAAATAAAAGAAAATAAACTTCGTGTCTTGCCGAGGCGGGATTCGAGCCCACGTACCCACGGACCCAAGGCGAGCGTCGTAACTACTTGGCTATAGGGCCACGCTTGCAGAAGCATGCATTTATGCGAACCATATGATTGCGTTCGAGCGTCGTCGTCTTCGTCCACAGCTGGCGCGTTCGCACGCTCGTGCTCTGCGAGGTGATGAAGAGGTTTTGCGCGCTATGCTCGGGAGAGAGATAAAGAAAATTAGAGCGAGAGAGAGAGAGAGAGAGACGCATTCACGAGGCCGGTCTGCTGGAACGCGGTGTCGGCATTGCAATGCGGTGTCGGAGTTGCAAGCTGTGCTATGCAACGCGCAGTGATGTCTGTAAGTCCAAGGCGCGTGAAAAGAAATTATCATCATCATGAGTAATAAGATGAAAAGTTCGCGCGCACTTCCGGAAAATGCTGGGCTACTATCACCCCGCTTCGCTGTTTCAAGCGTTGTGCAGCCGAGTACAAGGTTAAGCGTTTTTACCTCCTGATTTCTTTCTTGACATATTTGTAAATCTTCATGATCTTTTTGGTGGCTCGCAGTTTTGCGTGAGCTGTGTTCTGGCCGCTCAATTTGCGTTGAAGCAATAGACAGCGCGAAGGTCATTTCCCTCGCGGCTGCCACCACGCTTCCTCATGCAAGCGTTTTTACAGCGAGTGTCCGCGCTGATCGAATGTAATGTGTTCCTGTTTGCCTGTGTGCGCTGACACCATGCTTTTCAACTTAGTAAGCGAATGTTTGCAAGTTTACACGGCTGATAGAACTACTATCCTTACTTCGTATGGCTGTCTACTAATTTGCTATCGCAATCTATGCTTCGCCTTTCGGGAGACACTGCCGACTTTTGTTGTTGTTTTGTATTGTTTCCATCCTTCGGATGGAATTTACCGTGTCTGTTTCTCTCACTTTCTTTTTGCTGACTCCAGATTGTCGATTTGCACTTTCAATTACTCTGCATTCATTTGCCAAGTTTCTTGTCCTCTTCCTCCATTTCATGTCCACGGTTTTGAAGCACAGATATTTATGCACTTTAGCCACCCATTTCTTTTATTCCATGTTTTTGAGGTCTTTCTTCAAAGCTAACTTGGCTCTGCGTATTTCACTTAAAGAGGCCCACCACATGTTATCTTCCACTGTTTCATATGTGGTTTTACCGTGGGCCCTCAATGCCAGTCGGCCAATCCACCTTTGGTTAACTTCCAACCGCTGCAAGATCTCCCATTTAAGCTCAGAATGGCATTTGCGAACGTTAACGCTGGCTTCAACAAATGGGAAAGTGGCGCCCTCTACGTAATCCCTGGTTTTTGCGTCAATGGGAAGGCATCGAAAGAATGCGGGAGGGTATGCTCCGTCTCGGAACCATTTATGAGTCTCAATCCGAGTGAGCCCAAGTGAGTGCGCGTGATAGGGCGCGAGTTGGTCTGAATTATTGCATATGAGGCAGCATAAATATAAGTCTTAATTAGGGATGGTCAACGTGAGTCGAGGTGCGTGTGAGTTTGAGTCCTTACGTTTTAATCTTTATGGCAGAGGCCTACGCACTATTGTCGGCCATAAACCAATAAAATGATTAAATCTACAAAAGGCAACAATATTTACCAATTCATTGAGTGTCATCAAAGCCTCAATTTCTCTGCAGAACAAGAAAAATTCTGCATTTACTGAATTTTATTCAATTCTTTTTACTGTGTACACATCTCATCATCATATATACCTTAATATGCTGGGTGCCTGGACATAGAGGCAGTGAGGGTAATACGCTTGCCGACCCTATTGCGTTATCCATAACAACAAAACTAAGGAACTCTACCATAGCTGCCTTTGTCACAGATTGGAAGCCTTTCCGCCGGGAGAAACTAAGGAGCTATTGGCAACGTACATGGGGCAATGAAACCCTGAATAAGTTTCACGTGATTAACCCAAACGGGAAATTGGCCGCCCATAACAAAGGCACTACAAACTGAGGTTATTTTCTGCCGTCTTACGATACACCACAAGTATGGCACTCAGTCCTACCTGTTGAACGGTGAGGAACCTCCTGTCTACGATAGATGCGGAGAAACGCTGAGGGTCTTTCATGTCATGTTAGAATGTCGGGAAGTAGAACCTCAAAGAAAAAATTTACTTTGCTCCGTCATACAGACAACGCATTCTCTTCGACCCGGCGATGCTTCTCGGCATTGAACCACTTTTTGGCAGTACGTTAGTCCTTAAATCTGAAGACAGTTAGTCTTAAATGCCATCGCATGCTGCTGCATGCGATGGCATCTTTGTAAAGCACATGCCTCCCAGCGCATTCGTTCAAGAGCTCTGTGGTGAGGCACTAGTGCTACTGTTACCCACATGTTTACTTCATCATCTCTTTGTAATGGAACTTTATTAATCATAGCAAACGTTAATAGTCATTGTCATTATTTAAATACTTCTACATGTTACTCAAATTATACATCAATTAATTTTAGGTCTCTTTACAGCCATGTTATATCTACCCTTTAAGAGATTTTTTTTTTCGTTGACAATTCATCGCCTTTTGCATGGCGCTGTTTGGCCATATCTGGCCTTTGCGCCAATGAAATCTATAAATCATCATCATCATATGTCCCAGTGAATCAAAGCTGGTCGGAGTCTGATTGAATTCAAGTAAGTCGGAATCGCATCTGATTACATGCGAGTCAGTCCACATGATCCTAGCTTAGCGAATATGTATCCACGGATTGGGTTGAGACGTTGATTCTCTGCCTGTGAGCGGGTCGGTGTTTCCGTGAATGTCAGTGAGCTCGCGCGAGTACCAATAATCCCATGAGTCTAACGTTATAGTTTGTCGGACTATCATTTGGTACACCTCAGTCCGAGTGAATTCGCCAGGGCGTGAATTCTTGGGTGTTTGAGTCCTATATAGTGAGGCTTAATTTGTATAGTTTTTGTGACTGAGACAGTGAACTTTGTTGTTTTTGACAACTTGCGCGGCTTATTTCGCCACGAGGGATACCGCCGGGGATGACTCCAGATTGCATTTCGCCGACAATACACTTCAGCCACGGCAGCCGACTACCAAACAGAGTATCAGATCATGGTAAATAAAACATGCATGAAGGACGATAGACATTTTCACTTCAACTTGTGTGCTTCCACAAAATACGTCAAGAGAAGTGCGATGAGTGACCGCGCCCTACTGTCGCCAACGCCTCCGATCACTCGCTTTTATTGTCAAGAATTGTTAAACGGAGCAAGATTGATTGCTGTTGTGAACAGGTGATGATCAAGGCGTTGGCAACCATTTTGCTCAACATCAAGATACAGTTTGGGCTGCGTTAATTCAACGTTTATGTCATGTGCTTCAGTGTTTATCCTGAGTTTCAGCGCTGGCTTCCTAGAAATTTATGTCACATGTTGGTGAGCATGTTACACAGTGTGAATAGGCCCAAGAAATTTCGTAAATAGCCTAACGCTATTTACGAAAAAAACAAATGTTCATAAAATCTTGTAACTTATAATAACTTACAACTTTGTCACATTACATTTTGTTCCAGCTCTAACTAGCATTTAATTAACGACTTCGCTTCCCTTAAATTCAAACATGTGGGTTTGAGTTGCTTTCTTTTTCTACGCAGGAGCGCTGACGGACACTGCGGGCTACGATGTCCCAACGGCCTTCAATAGCTACGACTTTGTTTAGAAGGCAACAATAAAAAATGACAAGACATATTTCTGCTACATTACAAAACATTATATAGCGAAGTTCATTCACACTTATAATTTAGAAGAAAAATACAAACGACGGCTTTAAATGAGCATGACACGATACATGGAAGCTTAGCTGCCCATTTACCTCGACGTTTAACTTGAACATAGTTGACGTTCTGTCTAGGAAGATTAGAAATTCATTAGAAATATGCTGCTTGTTCTGGCTATAAAAGCTTGAGAATTGTGTGATGCTTTGAGCTCTTGGGACAGCAAGCATAGTGGTCCGTGCAATATACCCTCCCGGACAATATACCAATGAAAAAGTCACGCGGAAATTTCTCTGGAAGTTGTCTTAAGTATGCGTAAGCATTGTGCCACTTGCTCACCTCCACGCAACCCGGTGTCATTATCAGTGTTATGAAACTTGATCCGAAACGACAGCGCTGCGGCGACACGAACCGCTGCGGTTGGCGGCTCCAGGTGCGCCAATGACGTTCCGATCATTATAAGCCGTTATATATATCGTTCTTTAGCGCCTTATTCATTCTCGCCGAGCCATTATGAACCGCGATCAACCGTACTTCGGCGGCGGCGGCGGCGTATGGCGCGGTCGCTTGATGTTGAAAGCCATCTGCGATGGGGGCAGAGTATACTGATAGCTCCGTGTGCGCTGTGCTCTCACCGCTTAGTTCGAGTTGAAGCGAGAGGCAGCACGAAGGTCAATTCGGTCGCTAATGCGGACTGTTACGTCTCAAAACGGCAAAGGGCATTCCTTAGCTGCTTCCCACGGGGCATCCCTTACGTCAGCGCCCGCCCAGACGGCGACGGGACCCGACACCGAACTTGGCGTGCAAACAAAGGAGCTCACTTCGAGGCGACAACAACGCCGCCCTCCGTGGAAGCGCTAACGACCCCGAAGGCCGGTTTCCTGACCCTGCAAGTTGACCGTCACTGGGATCCCAGTAATTGATGCAAGGAGCCAACGTCGAGGACTTCCGTGGGAACTGCGTCCTCTTTAGGTTCCCAAATGGCCACGTGGTTGCCTCGTATGCGAGGGCGATCGCGCAACATTGGAGGCGGAGTCCGGTGGAACGGTGCAACGTCATGGACGAGATTTTGCGAATGATTCGACGATTATGATTGGCCAAGGGACAGTCATCAGATTCCCCATAGTCTAGTCACCTAGGGAAGACGACTGCTTTAAAAGCGCACACCTTTGATGCAGTGGGTGGTATCCTGACGTGTCCTGATGTATGCTCAGACATGGCGTGAGCTCAGACATTTAAAGTGCTCCTACATGGAGTGGGCTTCCATATCTGGAGCCAGTGTAAATAACGTATAATAAAACCTTTTTCTTTCGCTCCTACTCCCGGACGTACTCATTCCTATTGCTGGAGGATTCCTGGCCTAAACGCTACCCCGAGCGGCAACATGGCCCTGTCTTGAAAGCAACCTGTCTTGCGTGACGGACGGACGGGTTTCCTCGTTCGGTAGACATAGAAATGCGCACGCGTTTAAAACCGCACGTGCAACCAGAGTTCTTCAATCCTAAAAATCTGCACACGCTGGGGTATACCTCTTTTTTTTCTTTTTCTTCTTCTTCTTGAGGAAGAGGGGCTTATTAACTAACGCGCCACCACATAGCGACAAGATCTTTTGTAAAAAAAGTGGTTGCAATGGCTCAGACTGAATCAAGAATGTAGCTTGAAAGAACAGCTCATTAGATTTCGCTTAGAGTGCATGCCAAGGTCTTTGTTGTGCTTTAAAAAAGAAAGTTGCGACCCAACATCGCACTGCCTATCACGCACTGCCATGTCACGTATCGCATTGCAACTATCACGACTCTATCAAGTCGCACTGCAATTACACTCAAAGGAACTGGTAGCTCGTCAAGCTGGTTTATGCTTGGTACAGGCACCACAAAGCAAATTTTAGACGCAACAAATTATTTTGAGTTACCCTTCCAAGTGCACATGGTCCTTTTGAATGTATCTCTTCATCGTCCCAAGGTTATCTGTGTGCGCTCAACAGCGGCGATAGCAAAGCGACACAACACATTTGTGTGCCGCGCGTATATAATGCGAGATAGGGCACCTCAGTGCGCACCTCCTTCGTCACTTGTTTCTCGTTTACTCTTGCGTGCGTGAGTTAACTTTTATGTGTGTGAGTTTACTTTTTCGAAGGCAATAACAAGGTCGGTGCAAATTATGAACTCAAAGGTAATCACTAGCAAACTGCGCCGCTGCCACAACCAGTCTTACTCTGCAGAGCTCCAGACTGAGACTATTGCCAAGTATCGTGCATGGGTTTGTCCATGCATGAAAGCTTATCACTACAAATAAAGCAAGACAAGCACACGCTCGTAATTTGAGACAGCCTAGCACTGTTTTCGAATGCGCTGCAGACATTTCGCTTAGCTTTTTCTTGGCACAAGCCACTACCGAAATAAATCGTGAGCAGTTGTCCCCGTTACATGCCTTGTGTATCACCTTCATGTTTCGAAATTCGTAAAGTGATCCAAGGTACTCTGTAATCACTTTTGACCGCTAATTATTTACTTTAAAGAAAATATGCGCAGAAGTCAATGGTGGATGTCTAGTTTCGGAGCACAATCGTAAAAAAAAAAGTTTCGAGGCCCAGTGATTTTTGATGCACTGAGCAAACGGTGGTGCCAGTGACGTAGTTGACTAAACTCCGTCCGAGCTGCAGAAAAAAAGAATAAGCAGATAGCTTGAACTGCAATAAGTCACACAATATACCTATTAGTAATTCTTGCACGAACGTCTCCATATACAAAAAGACGGTATCGCGTCCCTATGCTGGACGCACGGTACTGCGGAGTGGGCTTGAACATGGCGCGAGCCGTAGCAGACGACGTGGTTGTGGCCACCCTGCACGGCGAGGCGGGCGAGGAGGCCATCGAGGAATCCTAGTGCATGCAGCAAATCGAGTCCATTCACACTATGTAAGCTCGATCACCGCGATTCTGTGAATAGTATCGCCCTCCACGCATATAGAAACAAGCAAAGAAGCAATAAGGAAACGTTCCATAGACACTACAAACTCAACCAGGCGCCGCTACTGCGCCTCTTTGGAGCGCCCCCATTCTTAAGAAGCTTGTTTTTGCAGTCGCTTCGGTGCGCCACATCACTCAAGGACATAATCTCGTAACTCAGTCACAAGACGCCACGCCGAGCGAGTAAACTGCTAGAGTCTACACTGCTTTATAAACGAAGCATGATCTCATGGCTCAGTCACAAAACTTCTCGCCAACTAAGGGGTTGTGTGGCTGAACGCTAATTTCACATTTCGCTCATGAATATAGTGATTTCGTGTTGCATATACAAAGTCGTTATATTATAAGGAATCGTTTATTCCAGCCGAGCTCGAGCTACGACGAAGAAGAACAAGCTGGGCGGCTGATGACGATAAATACATGATGAGGTTTTTGTACAAGTTATGATGATGTGTAGAGACGACGAAGAGTCAGTCATGGGTAGCGCTCACACTAATTCCCTCCCGCGGTGGAAGCGGCCGCCTGGTCGCGCGGCATTATGATGAAATGCGGAGAGTGTACGGTTTTAAGCGCGGTACATGCACAATTTCTGTACCACGGCAACGGTGGTGGGAAGAAATTCTAAGGGGCGAGACGTGGTAATTAACCGGAGATGTCTGCTCAATGACCGTGTAGGGTCCAATAAAACGACTGGCGAGTTTTTCGCACAAACCGGGAACGCGCACAGGGGTCCCTAGAAGAACTTCGTCACCAGGGGGGAAAGTGACAACACGCTGAGTCGAGTCGTAGCGATGCTTCCGAACATCCTGAGCGATGTCGGTGTTAATGCGGGCTCGATGACGGCAGGCTTCGCGGCGAGAGAAAAAATGTTCTGAGAAAGGCGTTGCTGAGGACACGGGAGCCTTCTGGCTCCCGTGTCCTCAGCAACGCCCTTCTCAGAACAGACTTCCAGAACGAAACTAGGTGAGCGGCCATAGACGAGGAAAAATGGAGAAAAGTCGGTGGTGTATTGCACAGCCGTATTTTAAGCAAATGTCACAAACGGCACGATTGCATCCCAGTTGGTGTGGTCGGGGCTGATGTACATTGCAATCATATCCGATAGAGTACGATGAAAACGCTCTGTCAAGCCGTTGGTCTGCGGGTGGTAACTCGAAGTGGGCTTTTGAACGGTGTTTGAGGCGCGCAGAACTTCGGTAAGAAGAGACGAGAGGAAGGCTGTGCTGCGGTCGCTGAGGAGAACGCGTGGAGCTCCGTGACGTAAGAGGATGTTGCGTAGAAAGAAATCGGCGACTTCAGCGGCACTCCCAGATTTGTCTCGGCGTAGCGTGTTAAATGGTCTACGGCCGTAACAATCCCGCCATTGCCATTGGAGGTCTTGGGAAGAGGACCGTACAAGTCTATTCCGACGACCTCAAAGGGCGAAGCGGGACAAGGAAGAGGTTGCAAAAGACCAGAAGGAGGAGTCGTAGGTAGAAGGAGTTTTCGCAACATGAAATATATCATAATTTCAGTGACAAGCCGGTTATCTCGAGCAGTAGTTGCGTTACGCTCGATAATGTTTTGCAATCGTCAAGCATTGCTTTCCACTTTCTTGCAGATAAATGTCATTACCAATTTTCGATGTGCAATTTTATGTTTATTCGAGCTAGCATGATTAGAGGAGTTATGCTCACCACACTTGTAGTTTAACGGGAACGGTTGTACCATTCGAAAAACATCACTTTATCGGTGTAATTAAACATATATATATATATATATATATATATATATATATATATACCGTTCAAAGAAGAAAAAAGGGCTCAATGACTTGTCTTTAAGAGAACCGCGGTGCATAGCACATTCTATTGTGACTATATGTGCGCCCCTTCCTTTGTTTTTGTCCGTTTAGCGCACCAGGGCCCGTATTCCCAAAAACGTCGTACGATAGAATTGTTCGTAAGAGAAACTTTCTGCCAATTCTGCTGCTGGAAACATTATTTGCGAAGGCGGTTGGCCAATGGCAGAGAGTACTTGCGAAAGAAAAGCTTTGTGAATTCGGCCCCAGTTACTCATTCGTTAAAGTGCCAGCAAACCAAAACACATCATTCCTTTTTTTCTTTTAGTGTAGAGTACGCATGACGCGCTTAAAGAACAAAATGTATTGGAAATAGTGATCAAATGTGTTTGTCCAAAGTTTTCATCTATTTTCTTTAGGTGTAGCACTAATTTTCATCGCTAGATGAACCTCGCCCGTGAACTGTGCCCGTTACTTATGGCAGGAGCATATAAAGAAGAATCCGGTTACGCTGAGCAGATTTTGTTCATAGATACTCATTTAATTTCTCATTTGCGTGACCGATGGGTGTTGCTCTTGGGTATGAGCCATGTGAAGGACTTAACATCAGCGTGCAAGGGCTGAACTAAGTCATGGTGGAAATAATCAAGCTTAGTTTTCTTGTGCACGTCAACACTGCAGCACAATCAATACTATACTCCGTTTCATATACACACATCGCAAACAACACTGCGGAAGCCACACAAGTGGTGCGATGATACAGGTCTCACTCCGCGCCTTTCGCAGAGAAGATGTTTTCGATCCGCGACGTTTTCTACGGAAGATCTACTGCATATATTACAACCACACCTCCGGACGCAAGTTTACGTCAAATAACGTGCACATTTAGGCTTCCAGTATATCAATCGTGATGAAGTTAGGAAATTTGAAGGCGCAAGTTGGAATCAGCTAGCGCAAGACGGGGCAATTGGAGATCACAGGGAGAGGCTTCCGTCCTGCAGTGGACATAAAATATAGGCTGATGATGATGATATGAATGGTTCGTCTGGGACTTTCCCCGCCGTCTACTTCCAAGGACTGCGCAGGGTCTCCACACGCCTGTCGAACCACCAAGAACACACGTAATCACTGCTACGCCTACCGCCATCTCACCCCTGAAAACGGAGCCGGTCGGGCTACGAAATTTCAGGTTTCTTCAAATCAACTTTGGTTGGAGTTTTCTCAGTCCTTAATTAAGTGATGGGCTGTGGCCGCTGGTCACAGGAAACTGTCATTCTACATCGTTCGATGGTAAAAAAGGTTCAGAACTCTGACGCCTTTCATGTAATCGACACGTCATACTTTGCGACATAATTGTATAAGACTCATTCTACATCGAATTGCGTGGCGTTTACATATACATAACTATCTTTCATATCTAGCGCACTATTTTTCGGTCGAAGATATGAACAGCGAGAGAAGTCCGTGTGGCCTTCATAGCTTTTCCTATACTTTGTATGAAACTGAGTTTACGTATCTTAAAGCGATAGCGTTAAGGGCCCCGTGTCGCAGAAAGTCCGGCGTCGGTGTCAGCGTCTGTGTCGGTGTCGGCGTTAAGCATCGGCGTCTGGCGGAAATAATCATTCCAAACCACATCATCCCCAACCACCCCAACCACACAGGCCCTCCGCGTGGCGCATGGCGTTGGTGAACAAAAATTGAATTTCTCAAAGTAAAATCCGTCAGAAAAATCGTAACGTACGACTTAACCACAACCTACAGACGTGATAGCGTCGGATTGTAATTTAAATATACGAGAAAAAAGACTGCTAAGCAGCCAGGGATCTTTGAATGCTATCGCGTTCCACTTTTAAAGGCGAAGCTTAAGCGTCCTCCAATTCTGATGGTGTTCTGCTGTACTTTGGTTCTAGGCAACATTGAGGAGAGTGTTGAAAACCGAGCCTTTCTAAATTTTGATCGGGCCCCATGTCGCAGAAAATACGGTGTCGGTGTCAATGGCGTCCAATAAAGCTATCGCGTTCCACTCTTAAAGGCGAAGCTTAAGCGTACTCCATGTTTTTATCCCTAACTTTTTCCGCCCTTCTACCAGACGTTCGAGACATTTACAAACCGCTGCAAGCTTGCAGATGGGCAGTTGGCGATACGCATTTAAAACGTAGACGAAAGGGCTTCGATGCGTCTAGTTTGGTCGGTTTCCTAGCTAACATTGACAGCAACCCTCTAAGTGCAATGGATGGGTCATATACACTACTCATACATCACCTTTCTTTTAGCTTTTCGTTTATGCTATTTTATTTTTGCTTATTCTTTTTCGCGAAAATCGGGGAACCTATCTATAGCTATGGTAAGTGAAAGAGGCACAAAAAGTTCAAGCAAACTTCGGATCTCACACTCAACCGCGCATTTTCGGTTTTCACAACTTCTTCGTGTTTTCTGAGCAGGTTCGGCGTGCGTCCTACAGGATCATATAAAGCTGTTGATCCATCACTTACCTAATGCCACAATGCAGCAAAGTACAGCATTTTGCTGCAATTCCGCTAAAGCACTGGATGTATGGATGCACTGCAGTGACCACCTAATTTCTTGAGAACGGTATCGCACGTCTTTTGTGGCCAGCTTAAAGCGCTCGGCCGCAACTAAGTTCCGTGGGTCCGTGGCCAACGGAGCGTGCGACTGACCACGCATGGAGCGGTGGACAAAGGTAAGAACTGTACAAAGGCAAGAACTTTATTACAGCGCTGACAGGGCGATCGAAAGTCAAATTCTGTAGCTTATCGCCGTCAAACAAAAAAAATACGACGCCAATATGAGTGCACTACGACCGCGGAACAGTCTTGACAAGATGCCCACGCCGTACACATATACATGTACACATTGATGAATATCAGACGACACCAGGAGCAATCCATACGCCGTAGTTGCCGTAGTTCCTACGGCGACTCCGCCGGATTTTGCGAGGAATAGTGTTCTAGAATATTCCATGCGTACTGTACCACTAACCTGCAGTTTAAGATTTCAAGGACTCTAGTAGGGCAGGTCAACCGTCCGCGCAAACCAGCCCTGGCGTAGCGAGCGCGCGCATTGCCCTAGCTGACGTCACACGCAAGAGGGCGCAACTCAAATTTCTCGGGCTATACGCAACTGGAGGTCTGACTGTTGGGCTAGTACGAAACTTCTCGTGTTTTATGTCTATAGTACTTCGGCCACCGGGAGGAAGCTTATCGTAATTTCACTCCAATTGTATGCTTGATTGGACACACTACATGACTTCGGCTGTTCGAAAAATATGCAAAAGTATTCGTATTTACGAATAGTGACTATTCGATTCGAAGACCGACTCGAATATGGCATTATTCGATTCTTTACTCTAGATGTTAAGTTGCTGACACACTTCGCTCACGCCCTCCGTGTGCGTGCGCGAGCTCACTGCGTCCTTCCTCCCAAACCCCTCCTCTCTATATGTCACCTTTCTATTCCCTCTTTCGCGTCCCCCAGTGTAGGGTATCCAACCAAACGCATTTCTGGGTCAACATGCCTGCCTTCTCTCTTTCCTCCTCCTCCTCCTCCTCTCTCACCGCGGCGGTCGATGACTGCATGCATCCGTCCTTGTTATATTATGGTAAAACTGCGACAAACTTAAGGGGGTTTTATAGTGATCAGCATGGCGTGAATCGTGCAATAACCTTGGTGACTAAAATTTCACTAAACTTCAACGCCCGGAAATTATATCTAAATAGGTTTGCCTGCCTGCTCGCCTAGCACGCTGCTCCGGAGAAATGCTATCATGCACAAAACTACGCACGAAGAACACACCAGGCATGAGGTCATATAAAAGCTGTCGCTGCCGAACAGATCGAGTAAGAGGAATATAAAAAAATAAGTAGAATCATTACTACCTAGCTCACACATGGCCTGTGCGTTTGGAGCCGCAGTTCCAACTCGAGCAGGCTATAGACATTTAATGCGATTAGCATTCTTAGCCTACTTAAGCCACTTCGTGTCTATCTGTCTGTATATCCTATAGCATCTTCACGCCGCTCTTCAATTAAAATAAAATTCTGACAGAACCCAAAGCATGATGGCTGTGGACCTTAATGCAATTAGCGTTCGAGAAAACGTAGCGACTGACCGTACTGCCATCGCTTAAACGCGTCACGTATTAGAAGCCGTGAATTGCCGCCGGGCTTTCTGCTAGACACGCTACGCAATCTAGCAGAGCGCGCGCGATGTCCACTTCTGAAATGGCACCGATGGCGTGCCGGTGCATTCCAACATCAAGAAATAATCCCTCCCGGCTCGCGCGTGTTCGTGGTGCCCAAGGAGGTTGGTGGCGCCACACTAAAGCCTTGGGTGGTTGTGCTCAAGGAACCCGAGAAACGCGAGTTTGAATTCTCCCAAAATCAGAGAAATTTAAAGAACCTTTTTTTTTTTTCTTTTTGTTGAAGAACGGCGTAAAGAGGCTACACAGATAGATAGGTGGATTGATATAGATATTCGCGAAATGGCTTAGGTAGGTTAAAAATGCTAATCGCTATAAAAATTCTTCGAAGTTCCTCCGCTCCTCGGTGGAATCTAACCTGCGTTAGCCGAATTCCTTAAGCACAGCACCCCGGCGCTTTAACGCTGCCCCATGACTGCCCGCGGGCAGTGAGTGATTACTTCTCAGCGTTAAGAAGCAGCGGCGCAATGTTGGCGCGATCTCGGAGGCCACGCAAAATGAGGAGGACTTCGCGGGCGCGCCGTTAGATGGCGCAACGAGTCCAGAGGAAATATCGAGAGAGGAGCCTGCCTGGAGTGCATGGCTCCCGCCTGGCGCATCTCAGCGATGGCATTGCAGTGTGTCACTACATTGCTTGAATGCTAATCGCATTGACGTCGACATTCATTGTGAGATGGGTCCTGGCGGAATTTATTTATTGCCAAACGTGGTGCGGGAAAAGCAGGAACGCTATACATGCTCATTCAGTAGATCGTAGCCGTATACCTACCTAACCCCGTGTACCGACTCTCGGTCCACTTGTGTGGCGCTACGGCTCCAAAGAAAAAAAATACCTTGCGGTTATTGTGGAATCCGACACCTTATAATGCCTAGAGATGACAGATAGAGATTCCCGTGGTCTCAGGGTGACGTGATATCGAAAGGCCGAACCTCATTGCCTTCAAGCATACGCCTCCGACAAAACAACAACAAGTCCAATGATTGTCATTGCTGTACCTCATAGAATTTCGCGGGCTTCCCGCCTTCCTGCATGACGTCACTTCCCAAATGCGCGCGTGCGTTTTGTTATTTAGAAGGCACTGACAGAAATGTTGAGCACGCTATGTAATAGCTTATAGCAGCTAGGGCGTTTCGCGAATGCACCGAGACGCACTGCGCGGTTGGAACTCCCGCACATCTTACTCCGTAGATACAGAATGCGAATGAATCGGTGTAGTATGAACTAGCGTCTACGGTTCACACGACGAGCGCAGCGCATCCGTCGAACTCTTTCTTAGCACATTCGAGGTGACGCGGGTCGCGCAGCAGGTCAAAGGCTGTGAGCGCCAGCATCTTGCCAATGAGCAGCGCTGTTTCCTGCGCCTTCCTCGTGCCGGCGACGCGGCAGAACTCTGTCGTGTGGTTGAAGGTGGCAGACTCGATGCGGTACACAGGGTGGATGGTGGGCAGCCGGTGAGACACGTTGCCCACGTCGGAGGTGGAGCCCGTTATCACGGGGCCGTCGTTGAAGGTCATTCCTGCGGTAAGGTTTACGTCCAGGAACGAGTTAGCAGCCATCGGAGAGAAAATGTGATTTATTACTTTCTGACTTTTCTTATCTTTCAAATCAAGACAGGATTCGCTACCTTCGCGTTAGTCCTTGTCACAGCGTTATGGCAACAGCAAATAGCTGAAAGGCGTGGTCTAATGATTCGCAACAACTGTGCGTTCCCAAACCAGAAATTAGTTTAGTAAGCAGGGGTAATGTTGCACGTTTTCTCAATCTGTCATCAGGGTGCCATCCACTAAACTCATAGCTAAAGCACTGGCGCCAATGACACAATATTGCGTCGCGTATTGCAGTGTTTACCGCGAGTACGTCTGCTATCTGCAGGTGCTTGGACCGTTGCGGTGCCATGGACTTAAGGCGCAGCTGACGTGGCTATAGCGTGTGCGATCGGACTCACGGCCTAAGCCATGCATGGCTGCGCCGTGTCAGCGAAAATGGGCCCTTGGGTATAGTTGAGGAGGCGACGCCAAAATGCTTCGAGAAACGGAGTTGCCTCATTTCTTGCGAAGGCCTCTTTCTTCGTGCTGTTCTATCGTGTCTTATCTCCACTCAGCCATTAACACGAACTTACTATTCCCATCATGTGAAAGCACCACTTTTATCACATTCCTGCGCATTTAATGAGTGTAACGACCCGCCTGCATATCTAGATTCATTGCAATTTTGTCCTTTCTTGAAATCTAAATGACTGATCTGATCTGCCTCATCGTAATATGCCAACGTTTGGAAATTTCTATAACGGGTGTTTTTTCTATACGTCATTTCTAAAAATCACACGAGGCAGATTTTGGTCATTGAGCTGGATTACTCGAAGAGGCGGACATTACTGGCACAAAAATTTGGTATACATAAATGACTAGTTACCAAAATATCACTTATATTTTTAACTAATTATGTAATGGCAAATATTACAATTTCCGAATTCTAGCGAGCGAGTGAGTGACGACTTTATTAATCGAAGGGGTGAAGCCTGTCCACTTGGAACAATTTCTCAGAAAAGCCCTGTTTACTTTCATGAAACAAGGCTTTCGTGTGGAAGGCGATACCAAGCTCCTTTTACCACACTATTTTTGTCCGGAGTTCTGTTTTACAGCGTGAGCTGTTATGGGCTCATTCCAATAGCCGTTTCGGGTCGCGATGATGCCGCCGCCGCCGCCCCGTAGCCACTATCGCATGCGAAAAAAAAAATACCCGCTGCGTGGGAGGCGGATACTCTACCACTGAGCCACGCAAGCGCTTGCTATCCGCGAGCGGGAAAATCTACTATAAACGCACCCTATGCAGGCGTGTAGGCGCAGACGACGAGATGCGATTCAGACGCGGAACGCAAACAACGCGGTCCCAAGCCTCCGCCAGTATGGTAGCTCCATCTAGTTAAGGCGCCGGCAAACGCAACCTTTCAGACACTGTAAATTTTTCTGCCGCCTTAACTAGATGGCACTAACATACCGATGGACGCTCGGCATCACGTTGATTGCGCTAGATTGGGCGCGTTGCAATGGGAGCGAATGTGACAGCCGTAGTTGCATGGTCGGCTGCTTGGCTGGGCCGAACAGCGCTAGCCATCGGCGATGGAACGCGTCGGCTTGCACACGCGACGGCGTAACGGCATCCCAAGCAGGCCGCGTCGGGCGCGTTGCAATGGGAGCGAATGTGACAGCCGTAGTTGCATGGTCGGCCGCTTGGCTGGGCCGAACGGCGCTAGCCATCGGCGATGGAACGCGTCGGCTTGCACGCGCGACGGCGTCCCAAGCGCGTTCCTGGTGCATTCACTCAAATGACTAGGTAGTACTGTCGAAACGCTCGTCTAGCTTACGCTGGGACTGTGCTGCGTGTGCCGCGCAGGCCTGGCATTTTTTATTGCGATAGCAATTATATGGACACTCCAAAGCGGATTTCTGCCGTCGGCGTCGCCGTCCTCGTCGCCGTCGCCATCGCCGTCGCTGTGAGGTTCCGTATGACGTCAACGGCGATGAAATCGTCGCCGCGCTCCGGACGCTGTATGTGCGAGTGAAAGGGCGTGAGGGACGCGCGCTTTCACGGGGAGCGAACGCACGTCGGAGAGCTAACGCGCGTTCTGCGCTGTGCTCCCTGAAGGGCTGCGTCTCTCTCCTCCGTTGCAATCACCATATATAGAGAGCAAACGCGACTTCTTCCGTGGCGTGAAATGCCGTGGGGGAACGGGAGGGAGGGAGGGGAGGCGACGTTTAGCTGCAGCACCAAATGCGTATTTATATAAAAACGATGCGAGGCGAAAAGGTGGGTAAGATTTCCGACGCTGCTCGACGAGTGTCCCATTCTGATCTCGTCGAAAACTTCCGAGCCGCCCCCAGAGGCACCGGCAACAGTTACCAAAGCCGCTCGCGTTCGGTGCGAACGAAGGCAAAACACCGACGGCGTCGACAACAGTTCTGCGCGTTGCTGGTGCTGCTGCATGTCCAAGTTTATACAGCTGATAAAGCTACTATCATTACTCCGTATAGCTCTCTACTAATTTGCTATCGCAATTGATGCTTTGCCTTTCGGGCGAAACTGCGACATTTTTTTTGTATTCCCTAATATAAATTTACTTCCAGACCAGGCTAGATGTCCAATTATTTACTTCATTCATATTACTATAATGTTAAACCTTATCTGTGGCCGAAATTGCAATGCCATCACGTGGACTTCGTAACAAGATAAAACATTATGTGTAATTAGTTAACTTTAGATTTTTTCAAATACCTTTCAAACATTTATTTTAGGTACAATGCCTCTTTTGAAAAAATTAAGTTCGTCCGTGCTCGAGAAATTGAGCTGTCGTTCTCATCGAACTATCCAAAATGGGGATACATCGATAACCTACCTGTACGACTTCCTACATCGTTGCTGTCACCTACTGGACTTCGTTCAACAGAACCAGCTTTATATTTATATATATAATTCCCCACCCCTGTCATACCGTAGGGCACCTTACTAAATCGAATGATGGTTGGTGAGGGCTTTTGCGTAATCCGTTTCTAAGGAATATTCTATCACTTGTATTGATCGCATCAAGGCTTCTATAGCATCTCGAACGGCCTTGGGCTCCAAGATTGTCGGCGTGAAGTACCTTGGAGTCCTGTTTGTCATGTGTGCGGCTGCAAGCGATCTGAGATTCGTCAGAGCGAAGAGTTGACTAGTTTCCAGAATACTGTCGTCTTCTTTGCAAGGCGTCTGTGAACAATTTGTCGATGTTGCTCGGTATATAGGACTTCTTTCGGTGAATGGGTTTGTTGATGATTAAAGGCATATACATGACCACAATAGAAATACCGGTCCAGTTGGGTTGGCTGCGGGATCAGCCGTACTTTCGACGCACCGTGACTGTCAGTGCCCCGGTCGAATGTGGTGCCATCTTGTCTTCCTTTCCCAGTTCCTTTGATCTACCAGCTCCAGTAGGGCAATCTGCCAAGCTTGTTCTTGCAGGATTGGAATGGGCGTCGTACGCGGGAGTCTCGTAAAAAAGCAGCCTAGCTTCCCTATTGATCCACTCGTGCCCGACACGCTGCTTCTATTGTCAGTAGATGTTGATAACGATAAAGGACCCTTGACTGGATAATCGGCAGCGTCCGCTGGCCATGAAGTGCGGCGTAAAATAAATAATCGGGCGCAGGGAAAACCACGCGCACAACACGCAGGATACCGTTTTTCCACGCGCGACCTTTGTTCTTTCCGCCCATCGTGCACGATATTCCTTATCATGGGTAAAAAAGGACCACCGTAGAGCCACTTAACTGATATCACGTATCTATAATAGCCTTCCCACGCACTTCGTCTTTCACATAGCATATCAGTTGGCGCATTGTACCAGTCAAAAGAGAAGGAAGGTGGGGCAGGTTTTCCAAACGCTTCCTTGCTCTTAGAAAGCGCCAGTCAATAGTCCTCTTATATAGGTGAAGCTCTGTGTAACAACCGCAAGGTTGTTACCTTGCGGTCTGGTGTTACCTTGCGGTTCCCAGGCGGTTAGTAACCGCCTGGGAACCGTACCTCTGCCCTCTTGCTCGCAATTTCCCCAATGCACTTCTGTGCGCGACGCGGAACTTGAATAAATGAGTTATATAACAATATTACAGCGGCCACATTCCGCATTCCGCAATAGCCGGTGGGAATGCGGCCACAGGCCGCATTCCCACCGGCTATTGACAAAGGTTATAGCCCCTCTTAATGGCTATAGGTGCCTTCAAGGTTTAGGATGTGTCGTTTTAACTGCGTTTACGGTTTGTCTTTTTTGTGTATTTTTATTTTACAAGCAATACCTGTTTTAATGCGTCTACTGTCACTATTGATTTATTGTAACACCCCTATGTAATGCCCTATGGGCCTTTAGGGTACTTGAATAAAAATAAAGCGTATTCTCATACGCGGCTGCTATTGGTAACTGCGGTCGGCTACGTAGCGTAGATACCATGGACGCCGCGCAGGTGCCGCCACGAGTCCGCTGGCTAAGCGCACTGCGACTCGCTGAGGAGAACCGCGTTTGGTTTACGTTTAGCGCGTAGTAGGCACCAAAATCGGAAGTCGTGACGTCTACGTGAACATCCGCAATGAAAAGTGAACTTTAATCCGGAGCCCTCCACTACGGCGTGCCTCATAATCAGAACTGGTTTTGGCACGGAAAACCCCAGAAAGAAGAAGAAATTTGAACTACGCGCCACGGTGACATTTAGGAGGCGGAACGTTGTGACCACGCCCCACTCCGCCGTAGCCTTCGACAGTGCAAGGCATTCAAGCAGGAGCGGGATCATATAGTGGAGGTCCGTGTTTGCCAATAACTCCGCACCTGCTGAACATATTGAAATTTTTTCGCGGCAAAGTATTTCTGAAATAGCCTATTTTTACTTCAAATGCCTTTCTCCACTGCGATAAAAAGTGGTTCAGGGCCCCTTTGACAAATTTTACCCAGAAGTTCCCAACAGAACTCCATGCCGTATCTTCAAGGAACATGCTTCTACCATTGGCAAAGTTCGTACGTTACGTCGAAGACCTGTAGGTAGTGAACGTGCGGAATTATTTGGAGGGGTACAGCGGACAACGGAGCTGCTTAACCGTCGCCGTTATGCGAAGAATGCGCAGCTGTAGCACTTTGATAAAACCAAATGGAACGCACCGTACTCGTCGGCGTGCTTCTGGAATATCCTCAGCAAGGATTCGTTGTAGTTCATGTGCTTGCAGAGTGGTCCCATCTCGGCGATGGTGACGTGACAGCCCGTGGCCTTGGCTGCCGCGTTAGCGCAGGCCTCGATGTCGCGCCGCATCTGCAGGACACGCTCGGTGTTGGGCGCCCGCACGTTCATGTCCAGCCGGCTACGGCGAACATCGAAGCCGGTCTTCGTCTCGGTGCTGAGCACACCTGCACCAAGAGACCGCCTTTCTGTATGGCAACCCGGGTGCCTTAGATCTTATTACTAAAATTACTAAAGGGAGCTTTGAAGGGAGCTCTGAACTCGGCGATTGTTCAGCTATTGGAATGATGGTTAGTGCATGAATTAGTCTAATCATCGTGCTCCTATAGGTTGAAACGTTCTTGCGACGTTTCTTATGCTGTGTGTCCCAGCCAGGAAGATCCCAGCTAACGTTATCCAAGCTTTTGAATAAAAAATATATTTAAAGAATTAAGGTCCAAGATATAATTATAAGACCCTCGGCGATTTGTTGTCAGCGTACTGATAGTCGAACACCGTAGGTCTTAAAATCGTATCTTGCACCATGTTTTTTTTTAATCTTCCTCTTTTTTTTTTCTTAGAACAGCGTGGCCAATGTTAGTTGGCCAAGCTGTTGCCGCGCGACTGGCCGCTCGAGGCACTTTGTGTGTATTCGCGGGCTTCTTTCATGCTTGGAAAAACACTTTTATGTAGCACGTATTGAGCAACAGAAAGCGGTATCGGGAGTTTTTCATGTTGCTCGACTATTTTCTCATGGACACTTTTCATCCAGTTATAATAATTGAGAAGTTCAATAATTAATTAAGACTAATTATGTAATTAGGCGGAATTAAAAAATAATCTGGGTATCTCCAAGCGACGGCAAACAACATTACCTTGGTTCTGTCCAGCTATGCGTGGCATTTGCATATATTAAATCTGGGTGTATGATAGTTGAGACACCCTGTATATGTGCACATTTTGGCATTTAAAGGAATTAACCGCCGTGCTGTTACTTTGACGATACAGCCATGCTGTTTTTGATTGTTGAAAAACTGCGCGAACAAGACGACGAAAACTTAAGCGAGGAAGTGTACAGGACATGGTCGGATTGTATACTATTTTTTTTTGTGAAGTAGCTCAATCAAAATTATGCTGTTTTATGTTATACATTGTTCTCTTTTTAATTGATTATTGTCGTGGCCATTCGTTTTCGTCGGTATAAGTCATTGTTCGAGACCACAACAGCAATGATGCTTGGTTGGTCCTAAACGACATGGCACAGCCCGCTACTGGGCAAAGGGCAAGAATCGGGTAGTGGCAGGGGCAAATGAAAAAGAAATGCGTTAGAGCAAGGACGTTATATCAACGGCTATTAGTATAACATAGATAAACTTGATGAACGAAGTGCGATATTCGGAATTTCAAGAGCGCGTATCCTGTGTCATTCTCCGGCTCTGCGTCTTACTTTTTCGCGCGCAGCGTGTTCCACATTGAAGCTCAAACCACCTCGCCCATCTCATCGTATGGCTTCTTTCTATGTTTTGATTGTCTTTCATGATGTCAAGGCTAACATCGAACAGAACAAGATTTACAGGCAGCTGCAGCGTAAGGCGTCATGTTACAAACGTCGTTACATTTGCGTCATAACGTCGTTACATATTTTATAACATGACATCTGACGACCATAAAATGCATTGCAATCCTTACTTTCACTGACATTATCTTCAGACCTGGCTAGGAATAACCAAGTACACTAAAACCTAAAGATATTCCAATCTATTTCCGTTCCGCTTCCTTAGTTAGCCTTCCGCGATTGGTCAAACATTTTGGGGGCCACGCCCACTTTGCCTGTCTGTCAGGAGGCGTCACGAAAACCGCGAAAACTTCCCATCTCAAGATGACGTGTACACGCTGATTATGCATGATTCGCCGAACAAAAGGAAATGTTTTCTTTGTCGCCATTAACCTTCCGCGACTGGTGAAAATGTTTTCGGGCCACGATTAGTTGACCTGTCTGTCGCACGACGTCACATAACCGCGGAAACTCATGACGTCAAAGCGACGTGTGCGCACTAAATCTGCATTAATATGCCTAACAAAACTGAATCTTTTCGCGGGATAGCCGGAGACTGGCACCGTTTTCAAAGGAATAGAAGATGGCTGTCCGCTGATCGCTCCGGCACTATGTACTTGAAGCTGCGGGCGGGAATTGATTTCTTTGCGTATAATACAAATTTTGCATGGCAGTATAACGTTACCGAGCCCTTTCTGCACGCATACGACATCTCTCTGCCAATATTCTTCGCTGAACATCCGCTCTGGTGGAATTTTTAAGGTCACGTGGCACGCCACTGCAGTCGTCAGCAAGCCACCTAAAGCTAAACAAGGGAAGCGGACCAGTCGGCGACGCCGGCGCCCCTCTCCTGATCCGCTTATCTACTTTCACTGCGCTATCTCGACCCCTCTGAAACACTCTCCTCTTCTGCACGCCCCTCTCCTCTCGTTAGCCAAAAAGATAAGGAAAGCCTGTCGCGGTAGGCAACGCCGTTCGCTTTGAATGCAAACAAAAGTCACCTCCTATAAATGAGGAGAGCGTTTCATTGGGCTGTTGAAACCACCTTGCGGGTCACCGCCCGTACTTGCGTCGATGGTTACGTAAATCTGACGTCAGGAGATTGGAATGCAGTCAGAATGGAATAACTTAGTTTACATTATAGGGCGCCCCAGAACACTAATACCAACGCCAGTGTTACTATTAGTCAGAAATGCGGCCTGATTGAAACTTTTAAAATATATATAGGTTATCGTGGATTGCAACGAGAGACTCAAGATTTCGCTGCAGGCATACTTGAAGTTTGCGAACGTAAGCTTCGCGTTGTCACTAGTTTTTCAAGTTGTCATAATTGGCGTAAAGGGCTGATTATTGCTTTACAGGTGCAGCCACAGCAATAATAAGCCCTTTACGCGGTAGTAGTGCGTGCAGGCGGTTGACGTTCGCTTAGCTGACGCCTTCGAGTTCCTTGCCCTTGATAGTTTGCTACAAATAGCTCACACATTGCACGTTAGACATTCGAGCTATTGCCAATTGCTCTGAACCAAGAATCAACTTGGCCAGTGGAGTCATGGAATGATGACACCACCCACTCGACCTCAAGATCAACGACCTCGAAAGTCCAAATAAATGTTTTCTCTGTCTCTCTGTCTCTCTCTCTCTCTGTCTCTCTCTCTCTCTCTCTCTCTCTCTCTCTCTCTGCGAAAGTATAGTAAACACTAGTAAAGGAAGACTTTGTGGTGGGGCGCCGTTTACCCGTCGATAAAAGTATGGGACGGAGGCTATTGGCGCCGACATCAAAGTCAGCACCATCGCGTCATTGTAACGTCGTGGTGTGAGCAAGGACTACGGATTCGGATGAATTCTGCCTAAATGTACTATTACTTCCGACCACTCGGTACCCTCACCGTGCATTCGACACTCTGGGTCCATACTGGCTCTCAGGAGGGACATATTGTGGTAAGCGAGCACAGAGGCGTCCATGGCGCTGGCCTGCCGTTCCCCGTCCGGAGCATCGATGGTGTCAAAGGTCACGCTGACCTGCGCGGGCAGAGACGGGCAAACAATGCATGGGCAGCGAATGCTTTATCTCATATCACGGATTATTTATCTGTACTTTCAGAGAACTTCATCTTACTTTGCGCCATCTCCAAGACCTTCAGACCGCTTGCCTGCAGAACGAAACCTCTTTCATTAAAACTTTGTTGTGCAGGTGGAAGGAACTTCAACGGCACGACGTCACGTGTGGTGTCAGAGATAGGAGTCACAAATGTAGAAAACTTGCTCGCTTGCAGCGGTAGTCTCGACAATGCCATGAAAACAACGTGGGCTTTTCCGGCTCTAAGTTCTTCCTCCTCTTAGCGCTGTGTTTCCATTAAAACAGCAGCGTGGCTAGTAATAATCAATTTTCTCTTTTTGCCTGCCACCTGCGTTGGCACAAGCTACTTTGTTTGTGTCCTTGAATTACGTGTGCCGAAATCGCTTATTCTTATTATGTATTACATGTGTCCTGCTTATCACTTGAGGCGTGCTTCTGAGTTCACTTGTAGATGGCAGTTGAAAACTAGAAGACTAAGCAGATGAATCAAATGAATAAGACTAGCACATAACGTGTTTATATGGTGCAGAAACCACTCAGCATGTCTTCATAGAATGCCACTGTATCCATTTGGCAATAAACTAGGCCTGTCAGAGGCCTTCTTATTTAAGGACGGCAGGGTAAAACGTAATTTAATCCACTGTGGGGATTAGTAAGGTACTGCTGAATGTTTGATGGCGCAAAGAAAGATACAATACGCAGGCAAGATAACATCATGCGTTTTAAAATTAAGCCTGATGCCACAAGAGAACTTAAAGTCAGCATATCATAAAGATTAGTGGCATGTACTACAACACCTAGCGAAAGAGGATACTCGCATTATTATGTCAGGCATACTTATTTGCCCTGGAGGGTGGGCCCCATGGCAATAATGAAATACCATGTACTTCCAGAATCAAAATATTATCGAAATAGCAGCATCGTTCGCACATTCGGCACTTTCTTCCGATCATGTGGCAGGCTGCCTGCTTGCCTGCGTAGGCACACTTGCCTGGTCGCAACGCTTTGACATGATATCAGATGCATAGTGGATTCCACAAAGCATCTTGCTGCTCACTTGACAAAGTAGATTATTCTTTAGATTATCCTACTATCCTACATCTCGTCCCATTTGTAAGCTAGTTATTCTGCCTTGTACTGTTGTGGTCACCGTCTAATATTCCTCCCATATCAACCATCACTTGAAGTTGTAGTCTGTGAAGAGGCTACCGAAACTTTTAGAGTGATAGCTCTACTACTGCAAATACCAACCCAGAAAACACCTGGTTCACCAAATCTGACCTTCAAGCTCAGCCAAGGTCAAACTGGAACTTAATTTATTAATAAGCCTGCCACTACCGGCGGCTACTGCGTCCGCAGCGTGGGCGCCCATATCTTGAAAGCGATCTGCAATGTGGACAAAGTGCGCCGAGTGCTGGTAGCTTCGTATGCGCTGTGCTTTCGAAGCTTAGTTCGCGTTGAAGCGAGATGCAGCATGAAGGTCAATTCGCTCGATGTGGCTGCCGCGCCGAGCAGCCTCTCTGTCCTTTCCTAAAGCAGGGAAAACCATAATATCGCTCGACAAACTTGGTTTAACCGCGTTCAACCGCGGCCAATTTTTACCTGAGAGTTCGTAAGTATGAACTGGTCCCCGCGCAATTAGGTCGCCCAGGCAACGAAGCCCACGCGTACAGGCTTTTAGCCAACAAGTTCAAGTAGAATTCCCTAAAAGTATTCGATATTCGATTCGATTCTCTTCCATCAATATTCAATTTGTATTCGATGCGGTCTCAAAATTTACTATTTGCACACCCCTAGCACAAACCTTATTGGTAAACAGTGCGGCGTAGCATCGCAGTACTCACTCCGCATCTTGCCGACAGGTGGAGTCGTAGGACTGCCCTGTTCTCAGGATGCGCCATGAGCGCGGCGTCGACATCGTCCAGTGCCCCGGCACGCAGCAGCAGCTCTTTACCCATGCCGCCTTCTTCGGCAGGCGTTCCAAGCACTACTATCTGCGAGAGGCACGAAGAAGAATTACATCACCTTAAGGAATAATTCTACTGCAGGAGGACATATTGCTGGGCGAGTTGGCACTTGCTAAGGTATCTAATGTAGTGCAACGACACAAACACAAAGAAAAATATAGACACGCGTCCCACAGGCGCAATAATGACATTTATTCGTAAGGCTAGCAATGTACATCAATATATAGTTTTTCAAATGCAATTACTCGACAGCCACAACGGACCGAATTCACGAGACGTTTATCGAAATGAAAAGCAGTAAAACGATCTGAAAGATGTAAGAAAGCTGTGCTCCACGTTTGCAAAAGAAGTTTGACCCACACGTGCATTTCTTTTTTTACAGCGCAGCTGTTAAAGGCTCAGTCTTCGATGGTCCCGTCCGTGTGTAGAAAAAAACCTCTTATTGGCCGTATGCTGTATGTGCGACTGAAAGCGCGCGAGGGGCGCGCGCTTTCACGGGGAGCGAACGCACGGCGGAGAGCAAACGCGACTTCTTCCGTCGCGTGAAAGGCCGTGTGGGGACGGAGGCAGGGAGGGGAGGCGGCGTTTAGCTGCGGCACCAAATGCGTATCTTGCGACCGGACGCAAGGGGAACTAGCGACTCAATAACCCACGCGAAAGGAGGAAAGCGGGAAGGCAGCGCGGGAGGGAGGGAGTGCGGCTTTTGCTCTGCGAGCACTTAACTGCGTTCTTGTACTTTACGCGGCGACGCGTGGTCGCGTGCACCGTATCTTGAAAGCGATCTGCAACACGGCTGCTACCTTTGTATGCGCTGTGCTTTCTCCCCTCAGTTTCCGTTGAAGCGATAGACCGCATGAAACTTCGCTCACTGCTGCTGGCGCACTTGCTCACGCCAGTGTTTTGATAGCGGTTGTGTGCGGTCATCGAGTGTGACCTATCATGTTTGCGTGTGCGCGCTGACACCATTCTTGTTAATTCAGTTAGTAAGCGAATGTGTCCAAGTTTATGCAGCCGATAAAACTATTATCCCTACTCCGCATAGCTATCTACTAATTTTCTATCACCATTGATGCTTCGCCTTTTTTTTCGCCATTACTCTAAACGTATTTTGCTTATTTCGACTGTTAATTCTTCCATCTGCTTTGAATCCCAGCGCTTCTGGAGGGTGGGCCTACCCTACGGATCTTTCTGTGATTATCTTGACATTGCATTACGACATGGTCAGTCGTTGCCGGACTTTTGCTGATCTCGTCGAAAACCTCCGAGCCGCCCCCAGAGGCCCTGGCAACAGTCACCAACGCCGTGCGCGTTCGGTGCGAACGCGGGCAAAACGGCGACGGCGTCGACAACAGTTCTGCGCGTTGCTGGTCTGCTGCATGTCCAAGTTTATACAGCTAATAAAACTACTATCCTTACTCCGTATAGCTCGCTACAATTTGCTATCGCAATTGATGCTTCGCAACGGGCAGAACTGTTGTCGACAGCGGCGGCGTCTTGCCCGCGTTCGCACCGAACGCGGGAGGCGTTGGTGACGTGTTTATGAAGAGCGTGCCAACCTTTGCCGTACACCCTATGGTGGTGTACCGTAGCGACCATAAGCTAGAACATGGTCCCTGTGGTCACTAAATAAATGAAAACCACCGGATCATATATGTTTATCATTCTTTAATAGTTGAAATTACCAATTACACCATCACATCTTAATAGTCATAATTATAAATGCATAATTCCCACCATATAGTACAGTTTCGCTGGTCTTCCATCTCCACCCAAGTGGAAGGGCTGACAGTTTTTTTTTTTTTGTATAGAACACTTCCAAATGTTCACGCGCCGAAATCTTCACATCCCGAAATCTCGGCTGACAAGTGCAAATGTAAAGTGTGGTGAAAGATGTGTCCTTCTTCAGGTTATTAGCATGCTCCCTCATTTGGTCATTAACACAGTGGCCAGTTTGCCCTACACAGGATTTTCAACGCGTCAGGGGAGATTTGATACACCACCCAAGTGGCGCACTGCCCGTAAGACTTGGCGTGCTTCCTGTGGCATCCTCTACCTTAGAGCTCCCCGTGATGCGGGGACCAATTTGGGGCAACCTGTTGGGAGTGGAAAACACGACGGCACTCCATACTAGTTCACCACTTTTCTTTCAAATTGTGGCTCATCTTGTACACTTAGGGCACAACTTCCGGCTTCTGACGACTCCGCTCACTGGCCCTAGTCTCATTCGCTGGTGTGCTGCTTTTAACTTCCTTTGCAGGAATTCAGCCACTGACATTAGCGTTGAACTATAGTAGCCTGCTTTAGAAAGTCCAGTTAACTGATTATTAAAACTTGCTTGCATCTTGCGAACCCACGATCGCTTGTGTGCTGATCCCAAACGCAGTGAAGCAATAGCTCTTTTCACAGGTCAGGGATTTTTTTACAGTCTTTAACGGTTACCATCAAGCATATCAGCGTAACGTTAACGCGTAAAATAAGCCGATCTTCACATCTTTCGGCAACCAACAGGGCAATGGGTCATCTTTACAGACACAAAAGTGGCCCTACAGATCATGTGTAATGGAAACAGGGCTCGTAATCAACATCCAGTGACCGGATACGTCACAAGGCCACTGTCGCTGACCACAATGTCATATACCAGTGGATTTCTGGACACTGCGGCATATGCAGAAATGAAAAAGTGGATCTAGCTGCCCGCAGAGGCCCATGATTAAGACATTTCCTGTGAATATATTTTACTAAATGCGATGCATCAGCAATGACAAAAGAAATATGTCCACACGGAAAGGAATCGCGTGTGCAGTCTATCGCTTCGACACCCCTTTCTCCACCCTGTAGACCCCGTACTAAAATCAAAGACTTCCACATCAGCTTCCCGTCACCATGAGACAATGTATCATTGACTTCGTCTGTACGGTGCATTCGCCAATAGCTAACTGTACGGTGCCTTGGACTGACCGCCAACCTGTTTTGTGATAACTGTGGTGCATTTGAAACTGTAAAACCCACTCTGTTGGAATGTCCCGGTTACAGAGACGAGAGAGCTTGTCATTGTGGTAAAATTATCTTTGCTTCACAAGAACCACTAGATTTAGGAAGAATACTAGGTCCTGTGCCTTGTCCTTCAAAGCAACGGGCAAGCTTTAAATTTTCTTTTAAATGCGAAGCATTTCTTGCCGGCGGCTCTGTCCGTCCCTCCCGCGTCCCACACCCCCACAGCGCATGCGCGTCCCCTCCCCCTCTCTCTCCTCTCCTACGGTCCCCCTTTCTCTCCTCTAGGAATCCTGTACGGAGCGGCGCCCGTGTGCTACACCTTCACAGCGCATGCGCGTCCCCTCCCTCTCTCTCTCCTCTCCTACGCTCCCCCCTTTCTCTCCTCTAGGAATCCTCTACGGAGCGGCGCCCGCGTGCCACACCTCCACAGCGCATGCGCGTCCCCCTCTCTCTCCTCTCATACGCTCCCCCTTTCTCTCCTCTAGGAATCCGGAGCGGCGCGCACGAGAGGTGGTGCGACAGCTGCATACTCCGCTGGCGGCGCCACGGTAGTTCCGCGGTATGAAAATGACGAGCGCGCGCGCCTCATTCTCTCTCCTGAGCAACGCCGCGTTGAGCGCTCGGGCCGCTGCCGCGAAACCATCTCCTGCTCAAGCTGCATACTCCGCTGGGGGCGCCACGTAGTTTCGCGATATGAAAATGACGGAGCGCGCGCACCTCATTCTCTCTCCTGTGCAGCGCCGGGAAGAGCGCTCGGGCCGCTGCCGCGAAACCATCTCCCGCTCAAGCTAACCATCTCCCCGCTGCTTCACATCCACACATGGTTCCCTTTAGCGGGAGATGGAGTAATTTTTTTACATTCCTTGAAGACACTGGCTTAATTGACAATCTCCTAATCTGTTTACATCGACACCATCACATCTGCCTCACCTGTACATACCATAATCATACATTTTCAGATGTCTTTCTTTCTCGCCCTCCTCCTCCTAAGACCTTTCTGCCCTTAATGCTTATGGAGAGTAGCATGTAGGCGCCTACATGTACGCTGACAGAATTCTCCGTATTTCAGTAAAGCTATTTCTCTCTCTCTATTTTCAGAAGTTGTGAAAAGTAATCTGAATTCAAACGATAACTGTTAGTAGCGCCTGTGACGTGTGTTTATTTCTTTCTTTGTAGTTGTATCGTTGTGCTACATTTCGTCCCTCAGGAAAAACTCACTTGATATCCCTATTTTTAGTCACTGTCACGGAACTCGCAGGCGATAAACGACCAGAAATTTGCTGTATACCAAAATGTGACCCCTTTACCATCCGCTTAATCAGCACGGTCGTCAGAGCCACGTTTATATAGCACCGTATTATCCCGAAACATGCGCATTGGAAATGAACCACCTAATTCAAGAAAATAATGACACCATAACAATATATAATGGTAATAAATCTTCAGCAACTACTTGCAGGCAACAGGTCGCTTACAATTATGCAGTGCGCTTACGAAATCACTTTTAACCTTCCTTAGAGACACCGGTCTCAGTGAGATACTTAAGTTTCGTGAGTGTTGGGGTGTGTTTTGTGATGCTGTGTATCTGTGACGTGCGCTCTGTAAATCGTTTCATTCTTCATTTTCATCATACCCCTCACAAGTAGCATGCCGCATGTTGTCAGCGAAACCTCTCCATAGTTCATTATGAGTCCCGTCTCTCTTTCTTTTCTTTCTTTCTTTCTTTTTTTTCTCTCTCTCTCCACCATAGCCAACAGGATGGAGTGGTGCTTACCTTTCCCTTTACCGGTGCCTCGCACAACTCACTCCGTCGGATGAGCTCCCTCGCTGCGACCGCAGCGCTGACTGCGCTCTCAGCGATCAGGTTGTGTCCGCAGGCGTGGCCAAGGCCGGGAAGGGCGTCGTACTCGCACAGTAGCGCCACCACAGGAGAACCGGCTGCACATGTTGGACACAGGATGCAATTTACCATAGCCTTACCACAAAAAAAGAAGAGGGAAGGAAAGGCAGAGACTTTGTCCAGATTACCACCGTACACGTGGGAAGCGGAAGGGGAAGTGAAAGAGAGATAGAAGACAGTGCGATAGCTGTGCGACTTGAAGAATGCTACTGCGACCCACAGTTGGGTTGCGTCACGTCGACATTGCTACACTGCAGTGTTGCACAACGTCGGGAGAGATTTGGTGGTAACTGCGATCGCAATGACGGATCGAGGCTGTATAAGCGACGGTTGGTGTTCTGCGGGGTATTCCATTGAGCCAACGTTGTATTACGCGGAAGATGGCGAACCTATCTCGCAGCATCGACGCAGTTTCGGCGCAGGCGCACAGTTTACCGGGGAGTGCGAGGGGGGTGAGCACACGTGCCTAGTGTGCTACTTCCTGGCTACGCCACTGATCGTGTCCTCTATAAGCAGCACAATGGCCACAGAGTTGACCATTATGCCATAGATTTTCCTACAATACTACACAGAGAGAAATATGTCGCAAACGTCTGCGGAATTTCTTAAAAGGCGCCGAGACACATCGGCAATGCTGTAGTACTGGGGATTCGGCTTGCCTTCAACGTCGAAGACATGGTGATGGCAGCGTAAATGGAGTTTTGAAAAAAAAAAGTACCTGAACATGTCTTCCAAGTTAGATGTGCAACAGCTGCGCAAGCCGGTTTGCATTATGACAGAACATAAAATGTTAGGGGCGGATAGTCCTCATGCTACAATTGAGCGAGAGGTATGGAAAAGCATACGTGGCGCCTATACCTGACTCGTTTTTTCATTGAAACCATATGTAAAAAAAAACAACGAAGACAAAGAAAGCATCGGTGAACTTGTTTGTCATGTTTAATTGAAGGGTAGAAATAGTGAGGAAATGGCAACGAAAGTGGACGAAAAGATAACTTGCCGCTGGTGGCAGCCGAACCCACATCTTCCGCATTACGAGCGCGGCGCTTTATACCAATTAAGCTACCGCGACGGCCATCCCTACGGACACTTTCTTGGGTAGTTTGCGCATATGCACACGATTAACCCTGGGAGTGTTAGCCAGTGCCACTCGCAGCCAATGCTGTGAATTTTAGCCGCAGGCATCACGTAGTTTCTAGCCTTAGGAGCAGGCAAGTGGCCAATAAACCCTCGTAAGCTACCTCAAGGCATCAAAGCTGTCAGAGTCTAGGCCGCCACTATGCAATAAGCGAGAAGAATAAAGCGTAGTAAAGTGCATTATAATCGCCGTGCTCTGTGGCATGCTGTCGGGCCTGCACGAGAAGTGCGCCGTCCAGCCACGGCAGTTGAATGTTGGACATTGCTAAGTAATGGTGCTACTGTCTCTGGCAACCCCAGCTGGTTGTATGGATCAGAATCCATTGCACTAAGGCCGCATTTTGGCGCCCAGCATGGCACCAGTTAGTCGTTCCGGGAGATAGACACCGTGACTTTTGTTTTGGGTTGTCGCCTTCTTTTTTCTTTTTCTTTCCTTTTCCTGCTTTGCGATGCGCTAGATTTTTCACGCCTACTAGTTTTTTTTTTTTTTTTTTTTTTCGGCAGTCGTCACCGCTTTGAAATTGCCGCGCGGTAGGTTGGCTTTGCTGTATCTTTCTGCGACACCTTCTTGCTACTCAACGCGAGAACGACCTCTGCCGGCTAGTGATCCCTCCCGTAGGCGACCCTAGTGTATCTCACGTAAGCAAGTAGTAAGTTCGACTCCAATGTCCTCACTGAGGACGACCTCTTACTCCGGTACATGAATCGAGCCGTTAATGGAAGGAAGGAAGGAAAGAGTGGAGAAGGAAAGGCAGGGAGGTTAACCAGTTCAGGACAACCGGTTTGCTACCCTACACATGGGAGCGGGGTGAGGGGGAATGAAAGATGGGGAGGAGAGAGAGAGCACATAACCTACACAGCACACACATCGTCAGTCACAGGCCGTTAATGATGCCGGTAACTCTTTTCTGGTGGTAATACCGCGGAGACTCAGCACCGAATTGCTCCAATAGTCTCATGACTTAACCGTGGCTGATCACCGCTCTGCCAGCAGAACTTATGAGAAGTTGTCTCAGACTGCCACCTGGCCTGGCATGAGGCATTATGTGCTCCGATGCACTAGAAGGCTGTCCTACGCGTCAATGGTAAAAACCTCGTGAGGGTCATCTACCTGGCCTCATGAGAGCAATCATTAGTTACAGCCCCTGGCTTGTGATAACACAGCAGCTTATCCGAACAGCTCTCGTGGTAACCGCACTACCAGTGGACTTCACTTCACGAAGAGAATCGAGTTGACCCCTTGCATACACTGACTTCGCAAAACATACGGAAATGCCTTCTGGAAGTATTTTCGCGATTAGTATTCTATGCACAGTTGATAACGGGAAATGCTACTTACATTACGAGCCGCACATTCGCGCAGTCGTGTTCGGCCCTATAGGTTTCAAACACAAGAGAAACGTCGACATAACTCCCGCGTATTGAGCGTGACAATCGCGATTTAAGGGTTATGTTTATTGCCCATACCGCTATCCACAAGGACTATAGGACACCAAACTTCCCGAGAACTCCGCTTTCTGAACTTTGGCAGAGAATTCCTCCATCATCACCTTTGCGGCGAAAGGATCGTAATTTTGCAGCCACTCTGCGCAAGCGACTTCATGCCGCTGTCACCTCTTGCTTGCGAACCTTTTGATCATTCTCAGTTGCCGCACCGCAACGTTCAGTACAGGTCTGTTAGCTTGGTATTATGGCGTACGCAGTCTTTCGGTAACTCTGGCAGGGGTTTTTCGGCGTCCCAAGCACCGCGTTGTGACAGCGTGCTTACCCTAGCTCAGTGACATCAAACTTTTTTATCGCATGGCACATGTCACAACGGGTGCTTCGAATGGGCATGTGCATGTCTCTGAGCTAAAAAGCTATTACGGTTCGCTTTAACGTGGTTGCGCTGTTTCTAACCTTTCAGCTAGCTTCTTCGTCACTGAAGTCAGAAGGCGTCAAGCTTTCCGCTTGAAGTTATTTTATACTTTCCTCTCCCATGCGATCCTCTCGTACTGCGACGCCAGACGGTTCACGCGGTCTTACGCGACACTGTCCAGAGGTACCAGTGTCGTTCCCAACCTTACCAACAGTGCTGCCCGTCCCTCACTGTGTTTGCGTGAATTGGCACCCGCGTCCCCGCTCCGCCCCTGGAACCCTTACTATTCTCCTTACCATCACCGGTCACCTTTGCGCTGAGGCTGGTCATCTCGCCTGCCACTATTGCCTCGACGCACGGTGGCAACATGTACCTTCCTGGACAGTGTGGCTCAGCCAGTTGGCTAGGCCTCTCGCGTACAATGGGAATTGCAGCCGCATTCGCCACGGGGTGACAAGCCTCACATATCCTCGGAGCCTTTCCGAGGCCTCCTGCTTGAAGAGCGTCACCCTCCAGAACCGGTTCCTGAGTATATTCAAGACGAGGCACGGTTCGATATGGCGTGCCCCAAATATTGTCGAATATCAACACTTAAATAAGATCACGCAAAAAGACGCATGCCCGCTACAACTCGTCGATGAAGGTCATACCGTTTGGCCTATGTAATGCTCCGGAGACTTTTGAAAGAATAAGAACTCACTACTCTGTGGCTACAAATGGTCCACTTGCCTTTGCTATCTCGGCGATGTGACCATTAAAGCATGAAATTCTTTTAGTTCCCGTTGTTGGCGACCTTCAAGTGACCTTGAGCCAAAAGCCAGAGCCGTTATCCAGCCACTCCAACGAGAACATCCGGGCAACCAGTCAAAAGTTAACAAAATACGGTCTCTGGCCCCCAACCCTTTGTACAGGACGGCATTACATACGCTAGTTATAATGCCTAAACAAGTTACAAAAAATATTGTTTTCAAGTCCTTCCCAATGTT
Source organism: Dermacentor silvarum (assembly GCF_013339745.2). Lineage (NCBI taxonomy): Eukaryota > Metazoa > Arthropoda > Arachnida > Ixodida > Ixodidae > Dermacentor > Dermacentor silvarum. The sequence goes on from NC_051155.1 coordinate 130,015,562, forward strand.
TGTTCACATTATCACTGAAGCTGTACCCTGTAGTACGCTGAAGTTTTATTTGCGATTTCCAATAGCGGCGTTCAAAAGGCAGATACAGGGCCCCATGCACTTTATTGTGATATTCTGGCCCTGCGACAGGGTTGTCTGTGCTCTTTTCAACGCCAGTTGTCCGTAAGTTCCGCGGCGCGGGTTTTGCTGCGTCCGGCTGCGTCCGGCGCGCCGCGGATGGCTGTTTTGCCGAGACGAGACTTGCAATGAGGTTCTGTCTGTGACAGGAAACAACTGCGTCCATATGGACCAGTGCACAATATGGCGTGGTGCGGTGTGGTGCGGTATGGTGGGGTGGAGTGTGCGGTTGCGAACGTGCACTACACCCATTTTAAGATTGTGGCTAGTATCATGTCCAACCAATCTGCTTTGCCGGTAGCCATTTCATGCTTACATCTACTCTCGATTACGTGAGAGCCAGCATTTTTACAGCGAAGCTGTATACCTCTACCAACCAAGGAAATTTTCGTGTCGGCGTAAGTAAAAGACGCCAGGCTAAAGATTGAATACAAACAGCATATCTGCTTTGAAATCAGGCATATAGCATACAGGTCAGCACTCGTTTTCAAAATAAAAACCACAAAACAAGCATCAAAACCACACGATGGATGATAAGGCGCGTGTGAACAATGGGAACACCCTCCGACGCGTTCCGGTAAAGATTAGGTTTGCAGCTGCTTCGAAAGGGACGTCATTGAAAATCCTCGTGTGAAGTGCGAACCGTATAATGTATGATAATGACGTCTGCGAATAATGCGAAGCACGTTCCTTCTTCCGCGTGTGTTTCCCGGTAAAGATTACGGTAGCGTAAGCTGCTCCGAGTGGAAAAGTACCCAACATCATAGAAATAACGTAGTGACTACACCACGGTCTAGCAACTCATGCAATTCATTCCAGACTACCATGGGTAGGCCACGGAAAGTAAAGACGCCAGAAGAACAGCGTGAATATAATGTCGTTGTCAAGTAATAAACAGTGTGGTTAAGTACACTTCACTTGTCTCTGGTTTCACTCTTTGTAGAGCCACGTGTGTGAATTCAAGTGACGTCATAATGAGTAATCGTTGTGGGTGTCGTTTACAGCCTCGCTGTCCAACCACCTTCACAGCGTGGATTGGAAGCCACAGTTTTTTTTCTCCCACGTTCAACAGCAATCTCATCCGTCCCGTGACAATTCATGTAGCCTTCTAGAGAGGAGGCCTCTAACTCAACTCCACGAAAGGCCAATTTAGGCGCCATAAGATCACCGTAATGGGCCCCCTTGTTAGCGCGTCCGGTGTCCAATCAGATCACGACAAGGTTCACACCATTCACAGCTTTCCTGTGCCACGCTCAGTTGCTTACGTACGGTTCTTCGTTGGCGTATGTGCTTACTTTCACCCTTTCGTCAAAAACTTCGTTGACTTTGCTCGACCGCCTAATAGATCTGCTAAAAACACTCCATTCTCGAGGAGCCCAGAGCAGGCCCACGCATTTGCAGCTCTCGTCCGCTTCCTGACCCCATAAACGCCCACTTTGACCCATCTGCTGCGACCGAAGTCCGCACAGGCGGCAGCGGCCACGGCATTGGCGTCGTCCTCGCCCAATGGCAGCACGGCCGAGAGTGCGTGATCGCTTACGCCAGCCGCCTGCTCTCGCCTTTGGAAAGAAATTATTCTGCCACTGAACGAGAGTGCCTCGCTTTACTGTGGGTTGTCGCCAAGTTCCGCCCATAGTTATTTAGCCGCACGTTTTCGGTCGTTACAGACCACCAATGTCATCTGCTGGCTCTCTTCTCTCAAGAACTCGTCAGAACGGCTTGGGCACTGAGCTTTGCGGCTCCAAGAATATTTGTTTGTCACCCTATAGAATTCTGGTTGTTTGCACTGTCCTTCTCGCCGACCGATCTTTCAGATAACAATTCAGCGCTGGGGGAACAAGGACAGAGACGAGACGTAGACAGCACGATCAAACTTTGCTCCCCTGAAGAAATGTCATCGTAACATCGTCTAGTGTTGTGCGTGTAAGCGAATAGCCGGGCCTCTCGCCGCATACAGGGGCGCGAGAGCTTTGGAATGTCTGAAAATTTAGTCATACTGAAATGCTCAGATGCTGCGGTGGAGCGCTCGGGAAGGGCAGCCCTCCTCTTCTCCAGCTGCCCTCTCCCCCCCTTCGGCAATTGTGGCTGCAGGACAGGGCTCCGGCACCGTTACAGATCTACTGGTTAACGGCTCTGTTCTCTACGGAATTGCGCGATGAAACAACAAACCCTACTTAATTGTCCTCGCTTCAACAAATATACGCTTTCAAGAGCATCATTCCTTTAATAAAACGAATAGCTTGCTAGAAGCGTTTGGCCATTCGCTAGCATAGGCGATCCTCGTCGATGGTTTCTGCACATTTTAATGCGCATAGCATACTTAGACCCTTTCGGCCGCGTTCGTAGTCCGTACGTATGCCGATGGTCGGTGGATTGTCGCCTGACATGAGCGAGGGAAGGCGAGGAAACGCGCCGATGGAAAGGGCGCGTGCTCTCGGGTGCCAGAGGGAAGACGGGGAACTATCCATATATCTCACTTGCTCGTTCGTTCGGGCTATTCGCTTACATTGACAATCATTGTCAATGATTTCTGCCTAATTTTTTTCCTTCTGTCTCATTTTCACAATGAACCACAATGTTAAGCCCATACACTCTTGGTCCCATCGCCAAACTCACCGCATAGAATGTTATGCTGCACACGCACTAAGACGCAGGCCCCGATCTTCAGCCGTCTCGTCTTCTAGGCGCCGATGCTTCCCAATGCGTAGTTACAAATGCGCAGTTCTACAATAGGCTCGTGCCAAGTAATGCGGGCGTTCCTGTGCGCCTGGTTATTTCCACGGCCTCTCCTTCCGTCTACGTTGCCTAGAGAGACTTACTAATTAAACCGATGCGCACCTCCTCTCGCCATTCTTCCTCACTACTTCACCTCTCCGCCAATCTGGCGCACGCTACGCCTTTCTACTCTCCAGGGGGTGCGGGAGGAGCTTTCGGATACAGATATCGTTAAGGTGCGGCTCCCTTCCAATACAATGCTTTCGCATAGTGCCTCATTATTCGGTCCTAAATAACACCAATGCCACAAACACTGCCAAATGTGACTCAATGGTTGGCGGTTTCGACTTGTTTAACTTTATAGGGGCGGTATGCGGTCTGACTGCAAAAGTGTCGTACTTTACCCCCGTACTCCGCGCGGAAGGCCGTGCGCAGGACGTGGTGTCGCCGCACGTCGAAACCTTCGCTCTCGAGGAAGACGCAGAGCGTGTCGTGCGCCTTGTGCTCCTCGAAGCGCGTCTCCGGGTTCTCCCACAGGAAGCGACCCACGGCGTGCAAAGCCTCGGCTCGAGATGCGACCGCCTCGTCGACGACCGCGCGGACGTCGATCTGGCTCGTGGCAGAAGGGCTCATTGCCGATACCTCCTGCAAAAAGGAAACAAATAGGTCATGATGATTTTTTTTTTTTTACATTTCACGGAAGAATGCTGGGGCAGTAGCGTTTATGTTTTATTTGTTCGTGCCACGACACACGGTAGCCGCTACCACTCACCGTGCAGCGGACGACGCGCTAGCCACCGACAAAGACGACATAGTGACGCCGCTTCTTGCGACCCCGGGTCACGGGTAGCGTGGCCCGATTATGGCTTGTACCAGAGACGTTCAGAGTACGTGGGACCCTCGCGGATAAACTCTGATCTCCACACGCAGTGCAATCACTGCGGCCAGTCCTTGGCCATTCATCGTCCCAATATACAAGTTGTTTTATTGGAGGCCCACCTCCTTCGTTTCGCAGTAACTCTGCGAACATTGTGCAAAACTATGCGTCTGAATCAATGTGTCAGGCTACATGTCTGCTCGCCTAAGCTTCTCGATAGTCTGCGTCTTCAAACTCGGGCCTTTTTGTCTCTACACCATCCTCCCGATAGGCCGATGTATAGTCTGGCATATAGATTCAGGCGCATTGTTTTGCACCACGTACGCAAAGCTTAACGATCATTGTGCTTAGTCAAGAGTGTATTTTACTTTCAATTTAAATTTTATCTTCTAGTACAGCTACCAGAAAAAGGAAATGGCATACGGAACACGCGTTCTAATAAAAGCTCGTTCATGCTTGTCGTTATCAACTTTCATGTCACTTTATCACGTTTTTGTTCGCTCCCACACTAATTAACTAGGGCATCGTATCGTAGAGCAGTACATATAGCAGTCACCTAACGTCAATGCAAGCAATTCAACACTGAACAATTCGTTCAGCAACATTTTCTTCATGTGACACCAGCGCCAATCAGTTATTACGTGCAAATAATATTCTGAGTGTGTATCTAGTTAAATATAACCTTCAATTTTTTAGGGTAGACGTAAGCGATTGCGTTCCAGTGGTCATCATCCCAAAAAGGTATGTTGTTAATGCTATCAATACAATATGTGCATAGAGTGTTCATTTTACAGAACGCTCATATCCCACACCTCACGGCAAACAGTCAGTTCATTTTACAGCCTTATCATTCGGGAACACACTATTATTTTCCTTAAAACTGCAGGAAGATCAGAGATTTCAAACAGAACTACAATGTTTTTTATCTACACCAAGCTAATATTAACCTTCTATACGGATAATTTATATTCCTTTTATTGTGTGGTGCGCCTTCATTCGTCGCATCTTTATTTTGTTTCCTTGCCATCATGCTTGCGCCAATGCGCTAGAGCGCCGCTCCTAGGCGCCCGTTCCGGCGTTGAGCGTCGGCGTCCCTTGGTGTCATTCGGCGTGCCCGAATGAGCGAAAGAACGAAAGAACGAAAGAGCGAACGCGGAGCGCAATGGGGGATGAAAGACGGCGAGAGCGAAGAGAGCGCGAGCAGGAAAGCGGAAGAGGAGAGTATGGCGAAATGGTGAGGAGGAAAGCGGAGTGCCGGACGAGACGTGCTGCACGGCTGCGACCAGGCATGCGGCAAGCGCGTCCACCGATACCATATATGGCAGTAGCGCACCCAGGATCTCTGCCAGGGGGGAGTTGACAGTTTGCCAATACCATCTAAACAGCACTAAATTCAATGTCTTCACGGGAAATTGTCAAAAAATGCGCTTTTTGCGTACTCGCATACGATTACGCCTCTTACATCTTAGTTGCAGTACTCAAATACGCAAGGAAAGAAAAGGGGTTATACAAAAGGGTGGGTTAACTAGGCCTCAGGGGGGGGGGGGGGGGTTACAACCCCCGAACCCCCCCCCCCCGGTCGGTGCGGCACCGATATATGGAAACAAAGCACTGGCATGGGCTTTGGACCCACTGCGCATGTGCTACTTCATCGTAATATATCCGAGTTCAAGAAACCAAAACAACTGCGCTCAAAATTCGCATTAGGGAGTATCGTAATCATCGGTGAGTTTTTCTTCGAAGCTATTGAAATATTGTGCCTTTGAATTTGTTATATTGCTAACGATTTATTCACAGCCATATGTTGTATTTCGCGCGTTTGTATATTATAGTATTATTAGGATTTATTAACTGTTGCAAGTTTCAAGTGTGGTCATTGCTGTTTTATTTCAATAAACCGTGTTATCACGCACAGGAGGTACCACGTAAGCTTTTAACTACGGGGCCTCCTTCTTCGCATATATATTGTTATGGTGAGGAAAGAAGACAACGTCGACGTCGGAGAAGACGACGAAGTGGCAACAGCCTCTCCTGTTTATGTATTTTTTGTAAATACATCGTGTAAATAGTTTTATACCCGTGACACTTTGGTGGAGGTGCGGGGTACGTGTCTTCGCCACGAAGTACGGCAGCGGACGTCTTACCCAGCCTGGGAACATGCATCCAGCGGACGGCACCGCGTCTGCAGAGGCATCGCCGACTACGCATACCCAGTACGTTGCTCTACCTCAGCCGCAAGACCCAGGCAAGTTCACTGGCCTCAATGGTATTGACGTAGAACAATGGTTGAAGATGTATGAGCGGGTCAGCAAGGTCAGCAGGTGGGATCCGACCATAATGCTGGCCAATGTCGTGTTCTACCTCGACGGAACACCGCGAACGTGGTGTTACACACACGAGGAAAAACTCACCAGCGGAGAGTTGTTTAAAGAGAAGCTGTCCGACGTTTTCGGCAATCCGACCGGTCGACAGCTAGCCGCCAAGCAACAACTCGCCACGCGTGCCCAAACTGCTACCGAGTCGTATGTCTCCTACATTCAGGACGTCCTCGCCCTCTGTCATAAAATCGGCATGTCCATGCTAGAGGCGGACAAGGTTGGGCATATTATCAAAGGCATCGCGGACGACGCATTCAACCGTCTGGTCTTTAGAAACCTATCGACTGTCGACGCCATCATGAAGGAATGCCGCCGTTTCGAGCAGGCGAAGAGCCGACGCGTATACGCAATCAGTTTTTCACGGCTTCCAAATACTGCAGTGACCTCTTCTTGTACCGGCCCAACCGACCAAGCTGGCTTGCCACCACCAAGTGAAAACGTGACCCGCATTGTGCGCCGCGAACTCGAAGCAGCGTTTCCTGCCTCGCCTCAACAGACGTCTTGGAACAACACTGCTGAGACGATGCCACTGATCTAGTTCGTGGTTTGCCAAGAAATCATTAATATGGGTCTCCGCAGCGCCTGCGCCTTGAGTCGTCCTCACACCGGCCCTGCTCCTATGCCTCGGTCCTATGGCAGTCCACCCAACAGTGCCCGTTATCCCTACAGTGCCCGGAATCCATTGGACTGCCGTGCACCTGATGGCAGGCCGATCCCTTTCTGCTGCGGCCGAATCGGTCACGTTTCCCGTCACTGCCGTAGCCGTTGGCCATCCCCGCCTCGCAACACTTTCTGGAATTCAAGTTCGCCCCGCAGTTCTTCACCCCGTCGCTTCTACGACGCTTCCGACGCCGCTACCTCTACTCGCCACTCTGCTCGCTCGCCCTCGCCTCAACGTCGCCAGCCACGTGCGCTCCAGCTTCACCGCTCAATAGGGCTTGCAAACCCTTTCAACATCGGAAAAAGTCAGCAATGCTTCCTGCAGGGTACTTTCAGCCGATCGCCATTCCCACTGAGCCACTCTTCCGCGTGGGTTTGGATCTTCTTAGCCCCCCGAGTCCAGCTCCGGCAACAGGTGAATCGCTGTGGCTACTCATCACGCGACGTGCTACGCCATCACTCGGGCACTTCCCACGAGCTGCGCGACTGACGTCGCAGATTTTCTACTCCGGGATATCATTTTAGTCCATGGCGCCCCGCGATAGCTCCTTACCAACCGCGGCTGCGCTTTCCTCTCCTAAGTCATCGCCGATATCCTACGCTCATGTTCTACCAAGCACCAACTGGCTTCCTCATATCATCCCCAAGCCAACGGCCTTACTGAGCGACTTAATCAGACCATCACTGACATGCTATCGAAATACGTTTCACCTGACCACAAGGACTGGGATGTTGCGCTGCCCTATGTCACGTTCGCCTATAATTCGTCCCGCCACGATACTGCTGGGCATTGCCCCTTTTACTTGCTCTTCTGTCGTGACCCTGTATTACCATTGGACGCTTCACTCCCCTTGGTAGGGGATTCGGGGACCCAGTATGCCCGCGACGTCATTGCCCACGCTGGCCATGCCCACCAGCTTACCCGTACTCGTTGTTGGCATCGCAGGAAACTCAAAAGCACGCTAACAATTGCCGCCATCGTGAGTCATGCTTTTCACCAGGCTCTCTCGTACTACTTTGGTCTCCTTGCCGCCGAGTGGGGCTCTCCGAGACACTTCTTCCGTGCTACAATGGCCCTTACCGCGTTCTACGTCAAGTGACCAATGTCACCTATGAGATAATCCCAGTGACCTCCGTCATGCCACCCAGTTCCACATCACATGACGTCGTACACATATTTCGGCTTAAGCCTTGTTACGCCCTTCCCGATGGCCCCATCTGAAGCACCGGGACGGTGCTTTTTCCGCCGGGGTTTGTGTTGCGGTGAGGAAAGAAGACAATGTCGACGACGAAGACGACGACCAAGTGGCAACAGCCTGTCTGGATTCTCAGCTGCTGTTTATGTATCTCTTGTAAATACAACGTGTAAATAGTTTTAGTTATATATATATATATATATATATATATATATATATATATATATTGTAAAGGGGGTTTATTTGGGTCGTAGAGCGGCAGCGAGAAACGCAGCACCAGCAGGTAGGGCGTAGCCAGCGAGCGAACTGGGTACGAGCCACACGATGGCAACGGGGCTGTACAGCGTGCCGATCTTCTTCCTCACAATCACCCCCCAGTATGAAAGAGTAGCCATCCTGGCGACCTAGGGAGAGTGCAGTGGATCGTAGCACGGCTTGAGCCGGTCAATGTGTACAGTCTCTCGCCCGCGACGACGGAGATCGGAAGATGGCGACACGGGTTCAACCACGTAATTAACTGGTGATGTTTGCGCAACCACGCGGTAGAGCCCGTGGTACTTGGGAAGGAGCTTCGACGAAAGACCAGGAGCAGCAATAGGTGGGACCCAAAACCACACGAGGGAGTCGATGGCGAAAGGGTGAGGAGGTGGTTTGAGGTCATGACGCTGTTTTTGGCGACACTGTTGAGCAGACGTCAACGAACGGGCAAGTTGTTGGCATTTTTCGGCGTTCTGAGCGACCGTAGCAACGGGTGAGCAGTCGGCAGGGTCCGGCCGGTACGGGAGAACCGTATCCATGGTGCTGGAGGGCTGGCGGCCGTAAAGCAGAAAGAATGGTGAGAACCCGGTAGTGGCTTAGGAGGCAGCGTTATATGCGTATGTGACAAAGGGAAGTACAGCATCCCAGTTGGAATGGTCTGACGCCACATACATTGATAGCATGTCACCAAGAGTTCTGTTGAATCGTTCAGTTAAGCCATTCGTCTGTGGGTGATAAGCGGTAGTTGTGCGGTGAATAATTTGGCCTTCCGATAGGAGTGACTGCAGCACGTCCGAGAGGAATACGCGACCCCGATCGCTCAGCAGTTCACGAGGTGCGCCATGGCGGAGAACAAAGTTGTGTAGAATGAACGAGGCGACGTCTTTTGCTGATGCGGGAGGTAAGGCGGCGGTTTCAGCATATCGTGTCAAATGATCTACGGCGACGACAATCCATCGGTTGCCAGCGCCAGTAGATGGAAGAGGCCCGTATAAATCAATGCCGACACGGTCAAATGGGTGAGCTGGGCAGGGAAGTGGCTGGAGAGGTGCGGCGGAGAGGTGCGAGACACATTTGCGTCGCTGGCAGGCAATGCAGGAGCGTACGTATTTGCGGATGAAGGTGTACATGCCGCGCCAATAGTAGCGTAAGCGAAGCCGTGTGTAGGTCTTCGACACTCCGCCGTGACCACACTGGGGGTCGGAGTGAAAAGCGGAGCATAAATCGTTTCGTAGGTGGCGGGGCACGACTAAGAGCCATGTGCGGCCGTCATTGTGGTAGTTGCGGCGGTATAAAAATCCGTCGCGGATGGCGAAATGCTGGGCCTGTCGGCGTAACGCTCGAGTTGCCGAAGCCGCCGGAGGGTTGGACAAAATATCGAATATCGTGACGATCCATGGGTCTTTTCGTTGCTCCGAGGCCATGTCCATGATGTCAAGTGGGGAGATATCATGACTGTCGGTAGGAGTACTGGCAACTGGAGTAACTGGGGAGCGCGAGAAGGGCATCGGCGTCAGAGTGTCTGCGTCCAGAGCGATAGACGACACGGATATCGTATTCTTGGAGGCGGAGGGCCCACCGAGCGAGGCGATCCGACGGGTCTTTGAGGTTAGATAACCAGCAAAGAGCGTGATGATCCGTCACCACGTCAAAGGGTCGACCATAGAGATATGGGCGAAATTTTTGAAGTGCCCATACGATGGCCAAGCACTCTTTTTCGGTTACTGTGTAATTGACCTCAAGTTTTGTAAGGGCCCGACTGGCATAAGCGAACACGTATTCGGCATTAGTGTTCGTACTTTGTGCGAGTACGGCACCAAGGCCTACACCACTGGCGTCAGTGTGAAGTTCTGTAGGTACGCTTGGGTCAAAATGGCGCAAGATTGGCGGAGACGTAAGTAGGCGGCGAAGAGTGGTAAACGCTTCCTCAGAGGCTTCCGACCAATTAGAAAGTGCATTGTCGCCTTGGAGAAGTTGGTTCAGGGGTGCGATCACAGTAGCGAAATTGCGAACGAATCGTCGAAAATAGGAGCATAGTCCAATGAAGCTGCGTAGTGCTTTCAAGTTAGTGGGCTTCGGGAATTCGGATACGGCACGAAGCTTAGCAGGGTCGGGAAGAATGCCTTCTTTGGAAACAACATGGCCTAGTATAGTCAGTTTTCTAGCTGCAAATAGGCACTTTTTCAAGTTAAGCTGGAGACCAGCATTCCGGAGACAGGTCAAAACTTGATGTAAACAGGCGAAGATGGGTCGGAAAATCTGGAGAAAACACGACAACGTCATCGAGGTAGCAGATACAAGTATGCCACTTCAGGCCGCGCAGGATGCCGTCCATCATGCGTTCAAAGGTGGCGGGTGCGTTGCAGAGACCAAACGGCATGACAGTGAATTGGTACAAGCCATCTGGTGTTACAAACGCGGTTTTTGGACAGTCAGCGTCAGCCATGGGCACCTGCCAGTAGCCAGAGCGGAGATCTAAGGAGGAAAAGAACTCCACTCCTTGTAAACAGTCAAGTGCGTCGTCTATACGTGGCAACGGGTATACATCCTTTCAAGTAATCTTGTTAAGCCTTCGATAATCAACGCAAAATCGTATGGTGCCATCTTTTTTCTTAACTAGGACGACTGATGATGCCCAGGGACTACTAGAAGGCTTGATGACACCGCGTTTGAGCATATCGTTCACCTGGTCATCGATAACGCGTCTTTCGCTCGCCGATACTCGGTACGGACGCTGCCGAATGGGTGCATGACTTCCGGTGTCGATAGTGTGCGAAACAGTCGTTGTGCGGCCGAGTGACGTTGCTTGACAGTCAAAAGAGGAAGAGAAGCGTTGGAGCAAGTGAAGAAGTTCGGCTCGCTGCGTAGCCGTAAGGTCACTGGCAATAGAAGGCGTAAAAGAACGCGGCAGCGACTGAGGAGGCGATTCTTCGAGCAAGAGAAGCAGAGTCGTCCATTGTGCCAAAGATTGAAGGTGAAGCCAGTGACTCTGCTATCCCAAGGCTTTCACGGTGGCGTAAAGTAATTGGTTCGGCCGACGGGTTTGACACACACATCAGAGAGATGCCAGTGATGAACTCGAGAACAGCGAACGGCAGTGGTAGTGATCAGCGGCGAACTAGAAGTTCAGAGGGCGTGAAGAGTACTGTGCCGGCATCTACAGAGGCACAAGATACACTAGCTGACAAGAGCAGAAGACCAGGCAGGTATAATGGTATCTTCTGAAACGGTGATTTTTCGACACGGGCCCTTGTTGGCATGGATAATATCTGTCGAAAACGGAAACAGCTCAATTTCGGCTCGGGCGCAGTCGATGATCGCATGATGTGTGGAGAGAAAGTCCCATCCTAATATGACGTCGTGAGAACATGATGGCAACACGATGAATTCGATGACATAGAGAACGTCCTGAATGACGACACGAGCGGTGCAGGCACCGGATGGCTCGACGTGCTGCGCGTTGGCCGTCCGAAGGGATAATCCAGAAAGCGGTGTCGTCACTTTTCCAATTTTGCGGCAAATACGGGCATCTATCGCTGAAAGTGCAGCGCCGGTGTCGACAAGGGCTAGCGTCAATATTCCTTCTATTGTGATTTCAATAACGTTTTTCGGTTAACTATGAGGCCTTATATATTTTGCTGACACCGCAGTTCTTGCCTCCTGAACTGCGATATTTAGTTTTCCTGGCGCAGAGGGTTCCGCCGACGGTGCATGGGCGAAAGGGAGCGCCGGCGAGGAGATGGTGAACGGCGAGCGGAGAAGGCAGTCTCAGCGGCAGGAGGAGTATCATAGCTGTCCGAATAATTGCGCCGTTTTTGGAAACGTGGCGCATATGGAGGCACATTGTTGGAGACGTTCGGTGCAAGTAGGCGACAGTGACGTGCCACGTGTCCAGCACGGCCACAATAAAATCAAATCGGACGGTTGTCATCCGTGCGCCAATGGTCTTGAGGTCGTGCACGCTGTACCACTGGTCGGGCGGGAGGGGACAGAGGCGGGCGCAAAGGCGGGCGAAGTAGACTGTAGGTCTGCAGTCCAGGTCTCGCAGCGACTTCGGCGTACGTCAGGGGAGCGGCAGTCGGAGCCTGATGGAACGAAGGTGGGACGTGGTCGGCTACCTGCTCCTTGATGACATATTGCAGAGCGGGCGCCAATGGAGAACTCGACGGGCCGTGTGTAAGCGGCATCAGCGAAAGCTGACGGGCAACTTCTTCACGGACGAAGTCCTTGATCTGCGCTAACAGCGAAGTGTTATCCGGGGCAACAGTCAAGCTTGACATTGAAGTGGCCTGTGGAAGAGATTGGCGGGTGGCTACGCGTTGTTTGCGTAGTTCATCGAAGCTTTGGCAGAGACTGACGAGTTCTGACACTGTTGCCGGGTTTTTCGCCAGCAGCATCTGGAAGGCGTCGTCTTCAATGCCCTTTAAGATGTGCCTGATCTTCTCGGCATCAGCCATTGCGGCATCAACGCGGTTACAGAGGTCGACAACATCTTCTATGTAACTAGTAAATGTCTCCCCGCTCTGTTGTGCACGAGCACGCAAACGTTGCTCGGCGCGAAGCTTGCGAACGGCGGGGCGCCCGAATACCTCCGTTACGCTAGCTTTGAAGGCCGCCCACGTCGTGAAATCACGTTCGTGGTTTCGGTGCCACACGCTGGCGACACCGCTCAAGTAAAACGACACGTAATTTCGCTTTTGGGTGTCGTCCCAGTGGTTGTGGGTGCTCACCCGGTCGTATTCAGCGAGCAGGTCTTCTACGTCATGATCTTCTGTACCACTGAAGATGGGTGGGTCGCGTTGACCTAACGGGCCAGGGCAGACCAAAGTAGGCACCGAGGCAGCGGGTTGTGGTTGTGGTGGTCCTTCTTCCGGCATAATGAAGACAGGCTGTAGTGTCCGGTTGCGAAGTTCCAGATTTCCGGTCGTACCTCAGCACTTCCACCAATTGTAAAGGGGGTTTATTTGGGTCGTATTATTATTATTATTATTATTATTATTATTATTATTATTATTATTATTATTATTATTATTATTATTATTATTATTATTATTATTATTATTATTATTATTATTTGATTTGAAAACATATACACAGGAAAGAGAAAGCGAGAAGCAAGGCTGGCAACTGCCACCAAAAGGAGCACAACGCCTGCCTACTCTTCGGAAAGGACGAGAGAAACATAGAAGGAAAGATAGGAAGGAGGGGAGGAAGGAGGAAAGAAAGAGCGAGATGACACATCCTAAAGAATAAAGTACAACATACAGTAGGGCCCGTCCCTGCAGGTCAAGCTACTAAAGAATGTAAAATAAAAGAAATAGTTGCTGGGTTACAAACGTGCCCTTAAGTTCGTTGCTTCTAGAAAAGTAAGGAGAGCGCGGTGGGCTTGATCATGCCGAGACGCACAACCACTGGGGTATAAACATTCATCTAGAGTCGTACACCGCAGGCCAAGGAGATGGTAGTCCCGCACTAGCGATTTGCGTTGCGCACTGAAAGCGGGACATTCCAATATCAGGTGCTGAAGTGTCTCGCAGCCACTGCAAGACGTACACGATGGACTAGTCACACGTCCTTGTCTGTGTAAACGTTCGTGCACATTAACACAGCCGACCCTTAGCTTGAGTAGTTGCGCTCTAACGCGACGAGGCAAGCCTCGACAGCGAACACGCGGCGGGAACGTTCCATTTGCGACGCACTGGTCTGGATGCTGCTTGAGTACGTGGCGACGAATCAGCAGGCGAGCGTCATCAAGCTTGCACAAAATTTCAGGGTCGTAGAGCGGCAGCGAGAAACGCAGCACCAGCAGGTAGGGCGTAGCCAGCGAGCGAACTGGGTACGAGCCACACGATGGCAACGGGGCTGTACAGCGTGCCGATCTTCTTCCTCACAATATATATATATATATATATATATATATATATATATATATATATTCTACTTCCCTACCACCAGGCGTTGCGCATCCTCCACAGCGCGGATCAGAGTACCCTCAAGCCCCACACCGTCATCTGGTTGCCCGCCCATCTCGGCCGGGTGCCCCGCCAAACCTCAACGAGATCGCCCACGACGCAGCGCGTGCGCTTACTGATCGCGCCGTCCCAGGGCAACCCCACTTCGCCGAGATAGCGAAGTGGGGTTACGCACAATGAAATCACGAAACACTTCTACCTTGGACGCCGCATCTTTCCGCCCCCACACCCCAAACTTAACAGACCGCAGGCGCTAACCCTATGCTTATTACAAACAGACACGTACCCAAACCCCGCCAAACTCCACGTTCTCTATCCTGACGCGTACCCAGCGACATGTGCCCCTCGTACGGATACACGGCGACACTCACACACATGCTCTGGGAGAGTAGAAACGCCCATCCCGACTCTACCTCGGACAAGTGGGAGAAGTCGCTCAGAAGCTCGCTTCTCGCCGACCAGCAATGGGCCGTCCAGCCGGCCCACGAAGCGGCCGCCAGGTATTCCTTGTCGGTCCCTACGTGGGAAACGCCCGCTACACCCTAAGCGCGTCCTGCAGGACCTAAATAAAGTTTTTCCAGTCCAGTCCAGTCCCTAACGACATGGATATTCTTGAATATTCTGATTCATTGTCTCCAGTTCATGGCCCCTTCACTGCCCGCGCTCGCTGGACTGCGTCTTCACTATTGCGATGATATCTGGCTGCAACTTCGGCGGGTTGTATACTTTCCGTTTCTCTCACGCGACACTGGACCTCGGCATGCAAACTAGGTGCCGACACTAGAAGCAGTGCGCGGACCGATCCCGAAGGCAGCAGCTAACTGCAGAAATATGCCATGCGTGCACGGTCATCGCAGTACAGGTCCATGCACTAAACTAACCTAACTCGCTATGGGCTGGAATGAAAGACCGAGCGCGGCTCCTTGGTATCACAAGCCCACTTGATATAACATTCATGTTCCCCCACGTCTCCGTTTTTTTGTCACCCAAGTCTGCTGACTACCCGAAATTCTTCTCTTCCGCACTGTATGCAACGGAATGAGGCGCATCGCTCCTGTCTGTTTGTCGACGTCAGCGCGGGATCTGATAAAAAGATGAATGCCCCAGCAGCTTGGGCACACAGCCGGTATTTCTAAAGATGCGATCAACACATTGTTGTACGGTTATGCTTGGATCATCATCAGCATCAACCTATATCTATGTCCACTGCAGGACGAAGGCCTCTCACTGTGATCTCCAATTACCCTTGTCTTGCGCTAGCTGATTCCAACTTGCGCCTGTAAATTTCCTAACTTCATCACCCCACCTAGTTTTCTGCCGCCCTCTACAGCGCTTTTCTTCTCTTAGTATCCATTCTGTAACTCTAATGGTCCACCGGTCATCCATCCTATGCATTACATGGCCTGCCCAGCTCCATTTCTTCCTCTTGATGTCAACTAGAATATCGGCTAACCCCGTTTGCTCTCTGATCCACACGACTCTCTTCCCGTCTGTTAACGTTAGGCCTAATATTTTATTGCGATAGCAATTATATGGACACTCCAAAGCAGATTTCTGCCGTCGGCGTCGCCGTCGCCGTCGCCGTGAGGTTCCGTATGACGTCAATGGAGATGAAATCGTCGCCGCGCGATGATAAGTGGTTCTTGAGGGAAAGGGAAAGGTTGGCGCTATCTTCTGCAGCCCTTGAGGGAGCACGGCTCAGCGCCAATCGCCTCCGAACGCTGTATGTGCGAGTGAAAGGGCGCGAGGGACGCGCGCTTTCACGGGGAGTGAACGCACGGCGGAGAACAAACGCGCGTTCTGTGCCGTGCTCCCTTAAGGGCTGCAGAAGTAGGCGTCTCTTTCCTCCTTTACAATCACCATATATGTAGAGCAAACGCGCCTTCTTCTGACGCACGAAAGGCCTGGTGGGGGGGGGGAGGGGGGGGCGAAGGGAGGCGACGTTTAGCTGTGGCACCAAGTGCCTATTTATATCAGAGGCTCCGGCAACAGTCACCAACGCCGCACGCATTTTGTGCGAACGCGGGCAAAACGCCGACGGCGTCGACAACAGTTCTGCGTGTTGCCGGTGCTGCTGCATGTCCAAGTTTATACAGCTGATAAAGCTACTATCATTACTCCGTATAGCTCTCTACAAATTTGCTATCGCAATTGATGCTTCGCCTTTCAGGTGAAACTGCGACAACTTTTTCGTTCCATTGCTCTTGGTTCGGTCCTTAACTTTTTACCTTGTTAACTTGTTAAGGAAGGAAAATGACCTAAGGTAAATATATACCACAAAATTGCACAGTTCGCCAGTTTGCTCCAGACAGGGTGGAGCTGCACTTTTTCTTCTATATTTTCTCCCTTCTATTAGCATTCGAAACGGAAAACCTTTAAGGCGTTGGCTTTTCTTAGCTATTCGCTCTGGTTTGCACCGTTGGCGCAGTCCGCAGTACTGGGCTCATCCCGGAGATGGTTCAGTCTACAGTTCCCGTGGGTGCCGCCGAGTATGTGCCACTGGGTATGACGTCATGCCCCCTGTGTATGTGCCACCGTCGTCTCACTGTCGTCGTAACGCAATCTCACGTAGTCGTCGTCATCCGCTTCTCGTGATACAGACATCGTCACGCCATCGTCATAGAGCTAACGACACAGACATAAAGCTATACTAGCAACCGTGTGAATTTATTGCTTCTTATTTTTGGGGGACTTCACACATTCGCAAAAAAAAACTAAACAAAGACAATGTGTATGACGATGTGCGTGTCGTTCTTCTCTGTGTATTTCATCTAAGCGCTGGTCTTACAGAATTTGGACTATGCTACACCAACCGACCCAAGTTTCTACCCTATACTATCTTCGTCATTTCAAAATCGTCCATCCCTTTATCACGCCATCGTCGTCAAAGCACCGTCGGACCCGCCGTGGTTGCTCAGTGGTTATGGTGTTGGGCTGCTGAGCACGAGGTCGCGGGATCGAATCCCGGTCACGACGGCCGCATTTCGATGGGGGCGAAATGCGAAAACACCCGTGTACTTAGATTTAGGTGCACGTTAAAGAACCCCAGGTGGTCCAAATTTCCGGAGTCCCCCACTACGGCGTGCCTCATAATCAGATCGTGGTTTTGGCACGTAAAACCCTATAATTTAATTTCATTTAATTTAAAGCATTGTCGGCTGCGCCAGTGTTTGCTTAGAAAGCCGACCATCACTTGAGTATCCGAGAGGAGCGTAGTAGTTTAAACCGAAACGCTATCGAACACCCTTTACACTGAAATTTGGTGAAACAAGCGGGACCTTTAAACCCCCTAGCGATCGGGTGAGCTCCAGATCGGGAGCGAGAACGCCAAGCCCACACCACAACTGACGCTTAGACATTCGCGTTACACACTCGTAACTGTCCTATGAGCTTTTCAAATATCATGCTTCAGTTAAAAGCACAACGACACCAACATACCCGCGTTTTCAATGCCATTTGGCTATTCTGGCCCCTTCTCTGAACGGGACCCTAGCTTCCCCAAATCATCGTGTAAAGCTCGCTTGCGGCACTTGTTGCCTAGTTGAGTTGGTGCGATTTAGTGCTTTAAAAAAAGGTTTCCAAGGACTTACCGGTTTTTCGATGATGAAAGGTGATGCGCCGAAAAAGCTTTGGTCACTTAGCTCTCCAGGACGAATGACAAACAGTCTTGCTGGGCACCGGGTCTAGAAGGAGATTTTACACCGACGGCCGTTTGAGATAGCGAGAAACTGGCACGCGTGCTACGTCATCCGATAACGACCGCTTTCCCCTGCTCTGCACAGAGGCATGCAAGTGTTTTAGGAAGCGCTATCTTGCAGTCGTTACACGCCAGACCATTCTGTTTGCTTTGTGTGAAGCCTCCAACCCCCAACTCGTTTTTCACGCAATAAAAACCGGAAAAGAGTAAAAAAAAAAAGAGCTTGAAACCTGATTGCTGACAAAAGGGTTGTGAGATACGCGGATAGAACTCAAGATACTGTTCGGTTTTTGTGTCTCTTTCTTCTTTTTTTCTTCTGACACTCCAGGCACAGAACCAAATGCAAACGCACGACTGACCTTGATGCCGCCCCTAAACAGGAAGCAACAGCGCCGAGTTGTAACGAGAGCATTTGTTGACATGACGTAATCTTATCACAGCCTTCGATAAGAGCCTCTTGTTTCGAGCTGTCAACCAGGTAGGGCAGCAAAGCGCCAGTGCACGCGCCGAGCATACGAGTATAGTCAAAATGCCGTTGAGGGACACCGCCCGAGAACACGCTGTTAGTGGTTGGTTGGTATTAGGATTAGACTGCACGGGGTGGCTTACTAGTAATCGAGAGAGAGAGAGAGAAATAGAAGAGAGGAAAGGCAGGGAGTTAACCAGACGCACGTCCGGTTTGCAACCCTGCACTGTGGGAAGGGGGTATAGGGATGAAAATAGAGAGAAAAGAGATAGAGAGAAGTACAGTTGCGCGCACATTTGAAGGTTCGCACCAAGTCTACATATGGTCGCCAAGACTTGTCGACTTCGGGTACTGCAACAATGATTTTCGTCGCTTTCTGTGCCATCGACGCGTATGTCCATGGTCCAAGGATCTTCATTTCCGAAAATGGTCTAGAATCCAGCCGGTTCAATGCTGTCCGCAGAGCCTCACACTCGACACTACTAATCGAGACCACACAGGGTAGCTACATACAGCAGCGTGATGCAAACACTGCTTAGATACTGAAGGGTTGGCTGCCGTAGATGCTCGGTGACTGTGGCGCAATCTCGGTGACCACAAGGACACACGTTCGGTTCCACATGCGGATATGTCGGCGTTCCGTAATCTAATCTACGAGCATGAATCATTTAGCGCGCAATTTAGCCGTGCATGGAGCCGCAGCTTTATACTTAGCGTACAATCAGTTGCATAATGGAGGACATAGCATATGAATCCTCACGCAGAGTATGGACATTGTATTCTAGGTGCAGCTGTTTCCACTAATGAATAGCCAGTTATGAATAGGTGACGTTCGGTGTGACAGAGCTGCGTTAAACCAAATAAGCGGGACAGGTACGCTTTGTTCACAAAGGCTAGATTCGCGGCTGCAATTGGACTTACGATTTTGACATCTGATGACACCTGTCAGTGAAACGTTCGAGCTGTTGCTATAACGCCACCGCACTTCCCTGAGCACTGTTCTGGGCTACTCCAGAGAGCAAAGTTGATTCTTAATTAAATGTTTATTTTATTCGGGAGAGGATGGCTTATGGCCTACTCCAGAAGAGATGTGGGTTGAGGAATGGGAGGAGAGGGCTCCGGCACTTGGTGTACATTGGCAAAAGTATCCTAATAGGAGATTTGGAAGCGGATTCTTCCAGGAGTACTAGAGGAGCACCAGCGCCACCTACGTGGTTTCGTTGCGTCTGGCAGATCCAGTCCACGTAGAGTCGGGCCCTTCAGCGAAGGCTTGAGCTGCTCCACAAAATCTGAACTGTCCCATGAGAACTGACACGGACGCTGGGTGTGGCGTTTTAGTCCTGGCTTTTGCTTGACTTCGCTTAGATGGCTCGGCACTTCTTGATCCAGACGGAGAGCCAGATGTAATCAGTGACATGAAACATTTACGATGAAAGTACATTCACTCATGTTATAAAGGAATCTTATGAACAGCGCAGCTGTTTAAGCTGGCCGTTAATCCGTGGCGCGTCGGAATGTGGGCCGATCCTGGCGGTAGTGCAGAAAGGGTTCAAGCGCAATGACACGTTCTCATGTGAACTAGCGAAGCTGAGCCTGGATAAGTCTAGCTAAACATGATTGGGACTACCTAAGCTTTGTCAGTCATCGATAGCCAATCAATAGCTAATCAATCAGTAAATTCCGTAAAATGCCGGGGATGAATTGGTAGTGCTTGGCCTAGCCCTAATACGTGGCCAATACCTTGCGACAGCCAATCAATAGCTAATCGATAATCAGCAAATAATGAATAAATTCCGGAAAATGCTGGGGATGACTTGCTTGTGCTTAGCCTAGCCAAAGTACGGGGCCAATACCTTGCGATAGCTAATCGATAGCCACTCAATAGCTAATCGATAATTGATCAATAAGCAATAAATTCCGGAAAATGCTGGGGATGACTTGGTAGTGCTTAGCCTAGCCCAAAAACCAGGACTAGCTAGGTGCCCATCAGCTCCGCTGTCTCTTTAGCATTGCGCCATTGCGTGCAAGCTACGCAATTTTTTTTTTTTGCTGTTTCATTTATTCTTTTTCTTTTGCAAAGATTTTATCTACCCCTGGTAGTTCAATTAGCAACAACCTACGAAGTTTTGACGACCGTTTATCGCTTGTGGAAAGGCCCCTAATAAGGCCCGATTTAAATTATATGTAACAGCGAACCAATACATGGAGGACAGAAAGAAGATGATTCACGTTCCGTCGAACAAAACTCGACGTTAAGAAATAAGGTTACTGAACTTACTCATCGTTTTCGTTCCTGTTCACAAAATTTAGTACAATCTCCGTGCACCGTGGTATATTTCATACTTGAACGGTGGTCAAACAGAAAAAAAAGACAATAAAAAAAACAAAAAAATGTCGCAGTTTCACCCGGAAGCCGAAGAATCAATTGCGATATCAAATTTGTAGAGCTATACGGAGTAAGGAAAAAAAGCACCACCCAAGCACTCCGTAGAGATGGTCAACCAGCGAAGCTGAAACGTGGGTCCCCGGTGTTTAGCAGCGGGTTAACCCCGATGCTGTATTGAAGCGTTTCTCAATTATTGGTGACATGTTTGTGTTTCTAGAGGAACGCAAGCGCCAATGGCGGGCGGATGCTGCTAACCACGACGCCGAGCTAACTCGAGATATCGAACGCATGCGACAACGGCGAGCCGAGGAGGCGGCGTTGCGGGCAGAGCAGCGTCAATGTGGCAATGGCGGGAACGCGTTCGCCGGGGCCAACGCCCGCTTTCGGCGGGAGTTTCTCGAGCGGCACTTGGCGCACGTGCTTGGGTACGACCAGCGTGGATGGAAAGACTCTGCCAAAGCTGAAGAAGCAGCGTAGGAATACCTTTCGCAGCGCCCCCGCATCAAGGACATTTGCATTGTGTGCACACGTACATACGTCACGCGCGCACGCGCGTGCGCAGAAGTGCAGCATACATCTTCATTCTTCTAGGCCCCCGCCAAGCGCAAGTGCCTTATTGAACTAATTGACTTTTTTTGGAGTAAATTACGTCAGAAAATAAGTAAAGTACGACTTTCGCACAATGCTGCAGACATAATAGCTTCAGATTGTAAATCAAATATACGAGAAAACATAATTCTGTCTCGCGGAAACTCAAAAACATAGGCCTTTGTCAGCTACCATTTGAGGTCTGTTTAAGTGGTCGCGGCCCCTAGGTGGCGGTACTGTTTTTGGATGAGCACGAGCGGAAAAGAAATCCCTATCAACTATAGAGGCTAACAGCTTCGCTGTAAGAAAAAAATGAAAAGA
>NC_051155.1:130037292-130064317 GCF_013339745.2 Dermacentor silvarum
AGGAGTGTATGCATCTATACATACACGCGCTTCTGAGCTCTTCTATCACGTCTCTGCCACGTGACCGGCTTCCCACACTTCGCACATGAACATTCGTTTTCCACTTTGGCACTCCTAATGCTAGCGCATTAAAATACGTTACAATTTTTAACCCCATTTCGCATCTTAAGCTTACAAACAATTTAAAAGTTTCGCCCGAAAGGCGAAGCAATGTTTAGCGTTGCGCGCCAACTCCTAAAACGGTGTTCTAACCACACGCGGCTGCGACATGTTGGCGCGAGGCAGCACGCGAGGCCACTGCTGCTGGGCACGAGGAACAGCGACCCGTCAGCTACCAGGCGTCTCACAACGCTGGCCGCCAGTGACGTTGCAGGCCTCGCACCTCAATGACGCACGAGATGAGACCGATGGGAAACCGTCGGCGTTAGTCATCGCCCAGTCAAACATTAGATGACGCTAGCTTTACGTTTACTGCTCGGAAAAGAGCGCACACACTCAGCAGGAACAGCAGTGTTCTTAGAGTTCATGCCAGCAGCACAAGACGGAACGCTGCCCTTGCTCCACCACTTAGCTTCGTCTTTTTTTCGGAGCCACTCCGCGTCTCTGGAGACCATCTAACCCTCCGCACGCGAGCCGCGCATGCGCCGTCAGTGGGACAGCGCGACAAGGGCGCCGCCGACGGCGCGAATGCGCCTCAAGCGTCCCTATATACTTTCTATCGCAATAATAAACGCGCCACGCCACAGCGTACGTGACCTCTGATAACGATATCACGAGTATACCCCGATTGCATGACATTTGAAATAGTCTAATTGGCAAAACTCTGATGTTTATTTATTTATCTTTTTTCATACGTACTGCTAGCGCCCATTTGGAGGCTGTTGCAGGACATGGGAAAATACATTGCATCAAAATATTAATGACAAACTTATACACTTGTTAATGTTGTAGTTCGCAAGAAGACGCAGTTGAGCAATACAAAAAGAGGGTGTGACCTTCCTGAGCCAGCTAGCCCTTAGTTAATCAAAAGAAATACAAAAGCATAATATGAACATCAAAAATTACATCAGAACCAATTTGAAACAAAATGCCGTGTCTGTGGGCGATAATTATAAATCAAGATGCATACTCATAGACATACTTTTCAAGCATAGGAAGGAAATTCTCAGGTGAGCAAATTATAATATTACTAGGCAATGAATTCCGATCTCTGATTGTCTGAGGAAAGAAAGAATACCTGAATGTGGTCAGTGTGGAACCTGTATTCAATTAAATGTTTAGGATGTTCAGTTCTAGTGTTTCGCTGTTCAGACAACGGTACATATGTACGACTGTAGCCCCCATTAAGGAGCTGGAATAGAAACTTCAGGCGTAAGAATTTAGCACGCTTGCAAATAGTAGGAAGGCAAGCTTTATTAAGGAGTTCTGTCGGCGAATCATTACGGTTGTACCTATTATAAGTGAGTCTTATGGCTTTTCTCTGTACTGGTCTAGAACTTGTCTGCAACACTGGAGACACCTGTTCCGTTCAGCTCATATCAGAGAAACGAACAGGTGCCTGCCTCAGTCCACATCTAGAATATGACGGCGCTTATCAAACATTTGTGAAAAGCTCTTTCTGCCCTGTGTCTGCCACTTTGGAGAAGTGCTGTGTCCTTTATCGTCGGCACCTTAATGACGTCATCATCAGGCCGCTCGGGAGCGGCGCCGGTATCGTCCATTTTCACTGTACCTCTTGATTACCGTGATTGCTGGACACATTGATGATGGCATTTAAAGCGTGTGGACCAGCGATCCCCTTCAGTCCCGTGCTCGTGTACTGCCGCTGGTGTCGCAGCTCGTTCAACTTTTTCCTCGTCCATGGCAAGTTCTGTTTGACTTGCAGCGGTTGCTGCTGAGCTTGGGCCACGGTGTAAGATATCTTACACCGTGTCTTTGGCCCACCATCGGGTGCACTCCTCTTGCTCGTGACGAAATTCTGATGTTCAGCGCACATCGGAATATTGCCGCGTCTCCGTAAGTGACCTGCCTACTTGCGTAGCCATGCAGTGAACTGCAGCGGCACACTGAAATATGAAGCCGCTTCGAAATCGCGAAAGGTGCGTAGACGTTACCAACTCGGTATTCCGTGTACTGCTCCAGACCCGTGGGACACAGTGACAGCCACGAAACGAGTGACCAACACGTTCCTTCTTTGCCTGCTGGAAAGATATTCCTCTTCTCGACGTCAAGGCAGATTTCATCAAGGTACGTAACTGGTCAAGGCCCTGAAATCTGCTGAGAGCAAGAATAGCAATGATGATCGGAAAGAGAAATTAAACAAACGAACATTTCCCTTTGTTGGACATAATGCTCTCACAGTTTGCGTAAGAAGCGCCCTTTAGATGAAATGAAAATGTAACGAGAACTTACAGTGGAAACTAATAAATGCCGGCCTGCCTAATGAAATTGTTCAGAATAGGCCCGGATATGCACAAAAACGCTTTTACGCTAGGATTGTTCATAACAGAAATTTCCAGCCAATCCTGACGCTGATCCCAATATTACCGAAGTCTCTTACTCAATGGCAAAGATTCCTCACGTACGAAAAGCTTTGTGTTTTCGGCGGCCAGGTAATCACCGATGAACTGGAAGGGCCGTCCGGCATTCGAAAATAATGGTATGCCTGCTAGTCGGCTTTTTTTTTTTTCTTTCAAGTGCGCCTGAGGGGCTTTATAAGTTAAATTCCACAATGAGGTCACGCCGAGCTCCATTACAGCGTTACCTGCTTTCACATTAATGCAAGCTTGCTGCTGTTTGCCTTTTTTTTCGTAGACCTTCAAGGCCGTAAGTAGACCCGTAGACGCTATAGACACAGCTGTCAAAGTAGCGACGAAAATGAAATATAGCTGCTGTCAATGTCATGCTGTGTTCTATGCAGTCATGAAAGCGTTGTCATCACATATTTTGAAGGTGTTACTACTTGAAAAATATGCTGCCTAAAGTATTATCGAAACGCACTTCAAGGTAAATCCGCTGTACAAACTTGGACATGCAGCAGCACCGGCAACACACAGCACTGTTGTCGACGCCGTCGGCGTTTTGCCCGCGTTCGCACAAAATGCGTGCGGCGTTGGTGACTGTTGCCGGAGCCTCTAATAGAAATAGGCACTTGGTGCCGCAGCTAAACGTCGCCTCCCTTCCCTGCCCCCCCACGGCCTTTCGTGCGTCAGAAGGCACGTTTGCTCTACATATATGGTGATTGTAAAGGAGGAAAGAGACGCCTACTTCTGGAGCACGGCACAGAACGCGCGTTTGTTCTCCGCCGTGCGTTCACTCCCCCTGAAAGCGCGCGTCCCTCGCGCCCTTTCACTCGCACATACAGCGTTCGGCGGCGCGCGGCGACGATTTCATCTCCATTGACGTCATACGGAACCTCACGGCGACGGCGACGGCGACGCCGACGGCAGAAATCTGCTTTGGAGTGTCCATATAATTGCTATCGCAATAAAACAATGGGAAACATCAGTGTTCTTTGTTTAGATGGCATCTTGGAGGGCCAAAGCTGAGTCCCGGTAAGTGACGTCTCCACAAACATTATCAACCGAAAAACATCCGCCCTTCGAAACTGGAACACATTCTGAGCGTTCATGTCGAAGGTGCGTCGAATGAAACACATTTCTCTTCAAACCATTTCATCTCACTTGATTTATTATATTTGTAAGGGCTCACACGCATTAGACAACGTTAGCGTCCCACTACATAATATAATAAATGTAAAATTCCGGGAGAGGGAGCTAGAAAACATGTCCTTATTGAAAATCTTAGGGTGGGATGCAGTGTCGTACTGTTCCTGAAGCAGAGGAGATGACACGGGGGGAAAAGCGTCGGAACCCATCTGACGATGGCTATCGACTGTAATGCGTCTAGTATTAAATCAACATAGACACACTACGTATTGCCTCCGTCGAAACCATTCATGTATGAGGCGCGTACTGGAGCGGGACGCCTCTTTCGTGCTTCCCTAGTAGGGTGCCTCGATGCCAGCGCCGCCGTTCAGGGTGGTGCCTAAAGCCCCTTGATCTTGAAAGTAGCGACACTCTCCTCCGCGCGCGCGCTTTCCTCCTCAATTCTCCTCGCCCGCCGGCTACGCGCGCTGCGCACGGCACGCTATTGCGCCTGGGCTCCCGCGGACGGGCCGCAGAATTCGATGGAGGCGCATTTTTTGCGCCAGTTGCGTGCCCCAGTGGCGTAGAATGTTTTGAAAAATGGTGATAACAGCATGGAGAATGCTGAAGGCAACGTTTATGAGGAGGTTGGTTTTATCTTAAAGCCGTA
This sequence comes from Dermacentor silvarum, assembly GCF_013339745.2. Taxonomy (NCBI): domain Eukaryota; kingdom Metazoa; phylum Arthropoda; class Arachnida; order Ixodida; family Ixodidae; genus Dermacentor; species Dermacentor silvarum. The sequence goes on from NC_051155.1 coordinate 130,041,610, forward strand.
TGAATGACATACACTGACGTAAAAGGTGCTTTGAGGCGAGTTCTATACTCCAGTTATTTTTTCTGCCACACGATACGCTGCTTTACTTTTTGCATCTGATCTAGTATTGCTTGTGGCAGATCGCTCTATGTTTGGCAGTTTTTTCTTGTATGTGCGCGCATATGCACCGCAGGTATTATATTCAGTGTGCCTTCTTATACTGAATTACTGGCGAGAGCATCGTCCGTCCATGTGTTTGTCTCAATGTCAAAGTCCGTTAGAATGTCACAGTTTGTCAATGTCAATGTCTCAATGTCACAGTTTGCGCTGTGGTTTCTGCATTGAATAGGACGGTTCCGCAATTTCAGTGCGATGAAACGGTGCCGGCAGCCACTCATCACCCACAATAACAATCTGAGGGAAGGTACTTACAAATTATTCTTTAGGCGTCGGTGTCAATGAAGCTTAAAAAATAATCGGTATACCTATGGGAGAAGGCATTCTATATTTTTAGGCAAAAGAAACGCTTCTGGAAAAGGTATTTTGATAGTTCACACCAACATACCGTTTAATTGTGTAGTAGGCGGATAATTAAAATTGTGATTTTGATGAAACATCAGAAAAACATTTATCACACAAAAAACAAAGAATGGTCAGTAAGATGCTTTATTTTCGTGCACGCGCAAAAAACGTTATTTGACAAGATACAGATAAGGTAGAAGAATATCATATAATATTCAGAATGAGAAACAATGCTAGTGTACAAATATGCCATTTCCGATTGAATGAGAGTTGACGACGTGCGAGGTGATGGAGTCCTAGCAGAATATTCAGCATTCTGAGGAGAACCCCATTTTTATGCAACGTACAAATTGCCGCAGCAAAAACGCTAATGAGCAGGCTGGAAGAATTGGAAAAATGCAGCGTTAGGGGATGCTTTGATACGAGCAATAAGAAAGGCCCCTTACCTCGCAAACAACACTGTTCCTTGTCGGAACAAAGTTCTTCCGGTCAATGTTGTGCAGCCACTACTTCTTGCGCAAGCCATCGCACTTTCCTTGCGGTATCGTAAGAACTGCATAGCCATCATCACGCTTCTTGTTGCAGTTATATGCGCAGCAGCACGGCATAGCGCCAGCAGACAATGCACGAAACAGCGTGCAATGTTAGCGTGCGATGTTTTCTATACGCTGAGGCAGCCGAGCTGAGGCGCAAAATGGCGCGAACGAAAACGCAAAACACAAGCAAAACGCAAGCTCCGCTCGTTTCCAAGGGCAACCGCAGGGAGACCAATCATCGTGCAGGAAAACGGGCGCAAGACCGTCTGCCGTGGAGGGGACTCGCGAGGGGCGAGGAGGAGACGAGGAGGTCGCGCGCCGGCGGCAGAGTACAAAGAGTGGCGGTACTTTCCTACATCAAGGGACTTTAGTGGTGCCAACCTTTGACCGCCCCCGCGCCGCCGCTTTCTCGCTGCGACGCCATATTGTGTCACAGCGAGCCGTTGCGATTGCTTGGTGCCGGTGCTGAGTTCGAGGCACAGTGCGCGCGGATGCTTCCCGGACGCTTCTACTTGCTAGACAGTGTTCAGCCGCATGACTGACAAGCTATCAAGTGCATCGTGTCGACATGACGGGCTGTTGTGTTCCCAAGTGCGCCGGATCGACGCGTAAAGGACTGCGTTGTTTTCGCTTCCCCCGGGACCCAGAGCGACGGAAGAGATGGGAAGCCCAAGTAAAGCGCGATCACTGGAAGGCAACGGATAACTCCTGCATTTGCGAGGTAAGTGTCAAGAATGTTTAGACTACCGCACCGTGTTTTTCATTTAAATAAGAAAGTATTCTCTGATCCTCGCTCACGTACCTACGTTCGCTCACGAACTAAGTAAGCACTGCACCGATGCTGTCTGAGTAGCGTATGGTTTGCGAGCGCGCGTCGCATAGGCTTTTTTCGTTTTGATGGGCGCAGTCTGTACCCTTATTTTAAGGACTGACGAAGATGCTTAGCCGCGAAATAGTCTTACATTAGCTACGAATCGTCACGTAAGCCACCTATTTTCCTTTTTCACGGGAAGCACACATCGTGTGTGTCTCTTGTTTCTTTTTTTTTTTTTTCTTTTTTCGGCACTGGTTATTTGGGACTAAAGAACGCAGTGCTTCGTCTGGGGAGAGCGGCTGTTTTGTACGTGGTAAGCGAAACATTGTGATTTTCTCTGATTTCTCAGGAGATATCTTGCGGACCTCAGGGTGTTACGTTACATAGCTGATTTTTTAGACTTGTACATATTTGTAGCGTGGTGATCGTAAGCCGATGGTCATTCGTGCTCATTCCCGATCGTAGTGGGTACTGCGACGGTCTTTAAATGCCTGTGCACGGTATGCCCAGATGTAGTAGAGTTAAGGGGCATCATGGGACCAAAATGTTTCGGCGCTTTCTGGCATGGTGTCTGTTGTAGCCTGTGCATTTCTTCGAAACGTGTGAAGCGAGGTAATACAGCATTACTTCTGAGAAAATTTATTTTTAAGCACTGTAATGGGTTCTATGTATTTACAAGGCAACTTTTCATATCAATAATCACTTTTGTTGTTTTACTTGTACTTAGAAACACTTTGAAGAGGACCAGTACGAGGGAAATCGACAGGATGGGCGCCGTCTGTTAGTCAACAGCCCTACATCATCATGGACTATATTTTCGAAGTGAAAAACATTGCTAATCTGTATTTGACTGTCTTAGTTTCATTTACGGTTTTTGTACGCGATATGTATGCATTGTTGTTTATTTTTTCAATGTAGTTATCAGTGTTCTAATGGTTATTTATAAAATGTTCTGTACTCGCCATCGATGTGTTTGGCTGATGCGACGTATTCGATGGTAGCTGATGTATTCTGGCTGGATATCTTGATTAATATTACCCGCGGTGGCGTTTTCTTGTTTGCATTCTTGTTTTCGATTTATATTGTGTGTAATAAGGTTGATGTACTCACTTGAACCCCCCCCCCCCATGTAATGAATAATTTTTTTTTAACTCTCACTATCCCGAATTGTGTGTCGAGCCTACCTTGCGAATTCTTTTTATCCCGTCTTTCAACATAACCTTCAGGCGCCACACAGTACATATAATTTTTCATGTACATATCTCTTTCATGATTGATTGTACTAGACATTACTAAGTAAATGTATTTTGTGCATCGTTTGGTTTCTTGTGTGTACTACGCAAGATTGACACAGACAAGTTACGTTACATGTTTCTCTACAGCACTAACTAAACCTTATTTTCACATCGCAGTTATTTTTACACCAGCTTAATCCTGGCAGCACACAGTTTTGTGGGCAAAAAAAAAGCAAAATTGCGCGTAGATATCGTCAAATAATTGCAACGAACGCGAAGAGCACGCGCAACGCAAGGGAAACTAACCGCCGTGCGCGAGTGGCTGGCTACGGTAAAGGAGGCGTGACGTGTAAACGAAATTACAACAGCGAAAAAGAAAAACTTCCACACACAGGGGGTCGCAAACCTTATATACCAAGCATCGAAGCGCAAAAAAAATAGTGCGTATTTCAAACATACACACGGCATATTAAATGTAAATTGAATTAGGCAACTTGGGGCATGTTCCCGGCGCCATACATTTACGTCTTGGACCTTCGACGAGTTAACGGCTATTGGTTATAAAGATGTGCAGATGCGATACCGATAAAAAAATCCTCATCAAGGCAAAGCACTTGGAAGTGCGCCGCGAGTAACACTATTTATGAACGCAAGCGTAGCTGAGTCTCAGCTCGTGTGACACAATATGGCGGCGCCAGCGGGGTTGTCTCCACCCTGGACGGCAGCGCTGGGCATCGAGGCACCCTATTCCCTAGGAACACTTGGCGCCATCTAGTGCCGCCTCCGTGAAGCCTGCGCGTGGCCTCCAAGATGCGTCGCACGCCGGCGCCTGCGAAAGCTGAGAAACGCGTCATGCGGCAACAGCGCTCCTCTCTCGTGCTTCTTTCTGGACATGCCGCGTCATTTAGTGGCACTGACGAGAAGTCCGCGCATGGCATCCGAGAGCGTGGCGCGCCGGTGCGTGGCGAACGCTCAGAATTGTTCCCTCGCTTGCCGCACACTCAGTGGCACATACTCAGTGACCGAGGTTGGCGAGAGGTTCATTGAAGAGCGGCACAGACGTACCCAGTGCTGCAAGTCGCTGTAAAAGTGTTTCTTCGAACAGCGGTACCTACCCAGTCACGCATCGACAGTGACCCGTGTAGACGTGAAAGAGGAAAGTCGAGCCCGTATTTTGCTTCACACTCAGTGACCCATGTTGCTCCGATGGTTGGTTTCGAACGCGGTGCCCTCAGCAGAGCAGCCCGATGCGCTACTCATTCCACCGCGGACTACCAAGTCGCCCAGGTAAGCGGGAAAACGGTTACATACATACATACATACATACATACATACATACATACATACATACATACATACATACATACATACATACATACATACATACATACATACATACATACATACATACATACATACATGCATGCATGCATGCATGCATCATACATACATACATACATACATACATACATACATACATACATACATACATACATACATACATACATACATACATACATACATACATACATACATACATACATACATACATACATACATACATACATACATACATACATACATACATACATACATACATACATACATACATACATAGACAGCCCTCGCAAAGTACGTGAAGTACTTTACGAATACTAATGCATTATTAAGGGTTTAAGGGAAGGTTAGTTTCTATATAAGCAACACTTCGGTGATGTTAGTGCACGCAACAGGTGTACCATTCGTTAAGATTTGCAGCTCGTTGTACGTGCGAGCAGTGCCAAGTCTGAACCTTATTTTGTGGCTGCTGATCCATTCCCGGCGCTCTAAAATTTTTGAAAATTAGATAATGACTGCGTCCTTACCTTTAAGTTTAAGGGTATCGAACGTTAAACATGAAAGACACACTAAGGGAAATAACGCTCTCGGGGGCGGAGTGGATGGCAAAAGTTCTAAACACCCTTCTTACACGGTTACTGTTACTGAAAATTTTGAAAAATGGTGTACTTGTTAGCATAACACCCTTAGTGCAACCTTTTTCATATTTTCGTCGTGCTAAATGGGTGTTATGCGTGAAACACCTCATGAAATTTAAGGATGCTCAGGCACTTCAAGGATTCAAGCTAGTTAAAAGCCATAAGCGCTTCTTTCCCAGTGGTTTGCACCAAGTCATTACTCGAGCACGTCATATCGTCACCATGTATAGCCTATGGAAGTCATCCCGCTACTTCATGTATATGGTGTCCCCAGTGGTGAAGTGGAGAGACAGAGCTGTTTCTTTTTTTAGGGGCGAAGCACCTTAGGGCCGAGCCTTGTCCCTCGTAGTCCGTAGCTCTGGTTGGCATGGAGACCGCTATGTATGTATGTATGTATGTATGTATGTATATGCATATATATATATATATATATATATATATATATATATATATATGTACGCCAAGCTCCGGCTTCCGGGAGCCGGAACCGAAAGCCGACTTCCGCTTCCATTTCCGGTTTCGCTTCCGGTTCCACTTCCGGTTCCGCTTACGTTTCCACTTCCGGTTCGGCTTCCGGTTCCGGAAGCCAGCTTCCGGAGAACGCTTCCAGCTTTTTTCTCTCTCGTTACAGTGCTCTCGTCCGTAGCTAGGGGCGTTGCGGGGCACAAGGGCGTTCGTTCCCGACGCGCGCTCTCTTTTTCTCTCGTCCGTAGCTGTGGTTTACCCGAATGATCCCCCGGTGCTTCGCCCACTCATCATCCTTCACTCCGTGGATATGCGGTGATTTCTCCCCCTACTCTGCTTTTCGATTTTTACGTCCAGTGTCTTCATTTAATTGGTTACTTAAGCTCGGTGCTGTTTTATAGACAGTTGCCAAGTGTCAGCGTATCAGCGCGTCAGACAATCGTAGTTCTTCAGGAGCATGTTCTTCTGGTGTAGCACCGGCACCGGCACAATATTATGCGCAGCAATCATTCCACTGTTTCGTGCAGTATCAGTTTGAACAAACATTCCGCAGGTACATGCGGAGCATTCTACTACCGATAAGAAAACAGCATTTATTACGGAGATGGCGCACCCCGGTCGTAAAGTTGGCCAGACACATTACTTTATTCTCCTCTATCCTGCCTTTCAGATCTTACTGCTAGCTTCGCTTAAACTGTTTTACCTTGGTGCTAGTTTATAGATGAACTGAAGAGCATGGCATCAGCCTATTATAGCATTATAGCAGCTAGAGGCCCTACAGCGCACTCTTTAGGCGCTGCATTCCTCTCTGTGGTAAGGTCGGCGGAGTAGCCGACAGTTAACATTTCCGACTGGCAACCTGTAAGCCCACAGTGCAAATCTAGGTAGAGTGCTGCGCGGCCAATTTCTTATAAACATCTCGGAAAGCACTTTCAGTATAACTTCGGCAGACATCCGAACGACTAGGGTATATGATAGAACAAAAGATATCATTGTAAAAAGAAAACGTAGTGTGCATTTCGCAAAACATTACACGAGAAAAAGGACGTAATTCCAAAAAAAATTATTCATTCATCTGGATTTATTATTCACTCACACCCGTTTCTATTGATGCAAGGTGCTCAGTTATATGCGCAAGAAAATACCCTTAGGGGTGCAATTTTCCTTAGTGCGTAAGAGACGCACTGCACGGCTCGGAGTTGGTCTTCGTCACACGTCGACCCAGTGTTTGGTGTTCCGAGATTAAACAGGTTTGTGAGACAAAGGTAGTACAGCTCCGCGACAGGGATCCATTGGCACGCGAATGGTCGTTTCAGAGCAAGCACGTGACAGCTTGAAAGCTGTATTACGAGAATAAGCTGGTCTATACTGGCTCACAAATCGCCGTTGGATTCCGCTTACGCTGGCAGTAACGCTTCGTAGCTGTATTAAATGACCTTGCTATAGCACTGTCGGAGCGCTCTAAAACGACTGGCCCAATGTGGCCACATACTTGCCAGGAAATGGCGGCCAGAGCTGCGATAACGCGCTCCGCGGCACTCCATCGCCCTGGCTAACGCCTTTGTACTGTTTTGCGTCATAAGGCCTACTGCTTTCGTGCAAATGCTTACGCGCTCTTACATAGCTATACGCACTCTCTAGCGGCGCCCAGGCAGCCCTCGTCACAAGAAGGACGTTGTTCTAGCGGTTATTGCGCGACGCAGAAATTGCTGCTGGTAATAATGCGTACTTCTTTGTTTTGTAAGTGCTGAATAGACGAGATATAACAGTAATATGCGTTTTTCCAAGAAACAATGCTGTAAGTGATGTGACTATGGATGAAAGCAAAGTGTAATGTTAATAACGCGTCTTTAGAAAAACATGCTCGTGATTTGAATATTGCTCTAATACCAAATGCATATGTTTGCTTGATGAATGCAATGGTTAGAGAAACCTTAAGGTTATAATCAAATTTGATGCTCAAAATTATACACAGTCGCAGAGTTAGATATGCGAGGTAGTATTCTCTCACTTGTTCAAAAAATCATGAATTGAGTTTTGGCAGGGTTGATGATCAAATTATTACAATAACACCATTTGACAATTTTTGCAAGCTCATCGTTTAATTTAAAGATTAAGGTTGTTAAAGATTTGTCACTTAATTAAATGTTAGTATCGTCTGCGTATAGTACGCACTCTGAATTATTAAGACACGCGGGTAAATTATTAATATGAATGCAGAATAGTAAGAAACCTGGTATGGAGTCTTGTGATACACCTTGATTAATAACTTCTGCATCACAGTAAGCAGCTCCTGTAAAACCTGCTTGCGCTGATCACACAGGTTCGAGTGCTGGACCAGTAATTTCCAGGGCTTCTTGCTTGGTTCTAGCTATGACTATTCGAATCAAAAGCTTCAGTAAAGTACAAAAACACCGTATCAAATACCTTAGAAGTATCAATGGAGTGACGAATATAATCGCTTCGTGATATTAATGCTAAGTTAGTCGAACTGCTAGTGCGGAAGCCAAATCAACAAGATTTCAACAAATTAAATGTTTGCCATGTAATTATTTAAGCGCGTACGAAATAACTTCTCAACAACTTTACTAACGGACGAGATAATATAAATTGGACGATTGTTAAACACCGCAGTTTTATCCCCTTTCCTATGTAGTGGAACGACCTCAGCTTTTTTAGCGAACTTGGAAAAATACAGCATTTGATATGATACGATTAATTATACCACAAATAAGTGTTTCAGAAATAAGTGGTGCAATAAGTTTCAGATGAAATACAGAAATGTCATTGAAGCTGGGGCCATTTTTCAGACCACGGAGCAGACCTCATCTGCAGATACGGGAGAGTAGAAAAAAGAAGTAGTTTATTGATTGGAAAATGTAGAGGGGTCGGCCGGAAAATGGAGTATCTGGCCTGCTACTCTACGTAAGGGAAGGGGAAGAGGGGGAAAATTATAGCACCGATCAAAAGGAGGTCATCTTACGACTATTGTATATGTTATAGAAGTAGTCACGGAAATAATTTGCTATGTTCGAAGGATCAGTAAGAGTCTCATTCTTGTAATTTATTTTATCGACGGTATTATTGGACTTAGGTAGGCTCATGAACGCATTAAGAAGTTTTCATTGTTTTTTTGTTTTCTGGTTGTTCTTGTTGCCTTGCGAGTTCATTTTTCTTAATACAATAGTTTTGACTTTTTTTATCAAGTCATTCAGAATGCTACAATTATTTTTGTAACGTGCACCGTGGCGTATATAAAAAGGTTGCTTTTTAGTCTTTCTGTATAAGTTTTCTTTTTTTCGCATACTAGTTGATAAACTTTTTGTTACCCAAGGAGTACTGGTAAACTTAAATTGGTCATTCTTGCATCAGATGGTAGAATTGTGATATCGCGAACGGCTTCTAGAAAAACAACACAAAACTTCATGAGCTTGTTCGGGATTATGCCATGGACTTAATAACGGACCAATCAGTATAATTTTGACCAACATAGTTTTAACAAAACTTTGTTGGTCAAAGTTGACAAGTGTCGGACTGAGGTATTTTGGCCTGATAGGTGACAAATATTGGTAAATGGTCTGTGATCTACTTTCTATTTGAGAGCAATGGCGCTGTCTTTTATGAAGTCTGGAATATCCACGCAGGAAAATCTAACCAAGCACTTGCGTTCTCTCCTCTTCGTAACGAAACAATCGGCGTATGAAGAGAACTTTCGATTTGTATGGCACAGCAGCGGACGCATCCTTGTCAGACTTAAAGTAGGCGAGCCAGTGGTAGTTGTAAAATCGAAAAATGGTTTGCTCTCAATTCAGTAAGCGTCATGAGAGACAGTTTGGATAGCTTGCTTTTCACAATGTACATCGCACCTGACAAGCTTAAGCGATTATCTGCCAAAAAATACTTATCCGTCATAATTTTTTCCACGTAAACGCCCAATAAGCAAAAAAGTAAACATGTAGCACTAGACGTGCTTATCAGTCATATTAGTTTTCAGGTTGATGTGACCACGATTTCTGAAACGTGATACACGGATGACTTGGTTGTGACGTATATTATATAAATCGACGCAGTAGACGTTGTGGTGGGGTAGAGAGAGAGTAATACCTTATTCAGAAAAGGTAAAAAAATCGTGGGTGGAGCCGCTAGTCCAGCTCCCCACTGGCTAGAGCGGCTCGCTCAAGCCAATGGGTTGTCATTACTCGTAAAGGGCAAATATCGTTCTGACATTCTCGAAGCCCACACTTACTCACAAAATGACTGCGAAATGGTCCCTCTCTATAATAATGAACGATAATGTTGTATTAGTAGCACATCGTCTTCCCAATTCTTTTTTTTTTAGATTTCCTTAATCATTTTGAAGGCATTTTGTCATTTCGAAAACATAAACAATCTAAAATTCGTTGGTGGCGTTGCATTAATTTCGATTTGTTGATTGCTTCTACTACGTGAAATGCGATGAAATTACTGTTTCGAAGCCGTGGTTTGATGAATGCGAGCAATGTATCTACAAAAGCAACCACCACAAATTCTTTTCATGGGGGGGGGGGGGGGGGGGGGCACCCCTTGGCTTGGGATGGGAGGGTGAATAAAAAGATGTGCTGGAGGTGGGGGCGCACGTTTCGGTGTCCCCCCCCCCCCCCCTGCTGGCTACGTTACTGTACACCCAATCATCTACACTAATTAACATCCTTCTTACTAGCTCCAAACAGGTAACACAAAAGCCGGGGTTTAATCATGTGATCTTAGTGGTCAACACCAATATAAATATCTTGGTGCTGATCTAACTTTGACTCTTTCGTGGTCAACGCACATTGCATACATATGCGCCAATTCTTCGAGATCATTAGGGTACATACGCCGCAAGTTACATAATTCTACTGAAGATATTCGTAAACTAGCTTACCTAACATTTGTTCGACCTCACTTGAATACGCTGCATCCGTCTGGTCTCCCCATCAGAAATAGTTGATCGAAAAACTCTAATCTATTCATAGTAGGGCCGTGTGTTTTATTTCACATTGTTATGACTCTAACAAGAGCATAACACAAATTAAACTCAACCTCTCACTACAGGCCTTCCATGATCGTCGTGATATAGCCCTGCCATCCTTGTTTCGTAAATACGTCCATAACACAGCGCCATCAGTTCTGCCTCTCGAAACTCAACAGGTCATTACAGGTCACAATGGTTGTACAATCGGTTGAATGTCCATGCGCATCTTCGGAAAGACTAATTCATTTAACTACTCCGCTCTTCCAATAGCTATTTTTCTTTCGAACGACCAGGAAACACCATAGTTTATGAAAGTGACCAAGAAATTTTCCCGCTTCTTCTAACAACGCATTTTTCACAGAACTCTACATAACCTAACTTATTCTTTTTGTCATTGCCTTTCCCGTTATTAATGGGCAACTACGCTTTAAATGCTATTCTGTTATAGCCTAATTATGCCTTGGTAGCTTTGTAATTTTATTGTTTATATTTTACTGCGTGAAATTTTATTGTTGAATGAGCTGTCGTGTTCAAAAGCTTTCGGTTTGTTCCGTGTACATATTGTAACACTATATTACTCTATATTAGCGCATTTCTTACCCTATATTTTTGTATATGTATTCACATATGTATTCTAATTATTGTATAAGTTATAATTTTTATTGCAATCTCCCCCCTTACGCAATGCCTCTAGGGGCCTGCAAAGGTATCTTTAAACAAAATAAACGAACAAATTTCCTATATTCATGAGCATTTCAGAGCATCATAAAGACCCAAGACCCGTATTTTTAGTACAAGACATATCGCTTCAAGGTGTTGGAAATTTTCGGCAAGCTCTAAATATCATCTCATGGACTGATGTTATTTGGTGTCAAGTGGTGCAAATACACCTTTCATTCAAAATTCAAATCATTCAAAGATTCGAATCCATGTACGAAACGCATTTTCCTCAACAACAAAGTCAACAGTACCTCGATTAGTAAGAACTTGAATCCAAACCCGCAATTAGTAGAGAACTTGCAAAGAAAGTTAAGCTAAAACATTCGATGTTCGCTGAATTCCTTGCGCATCGTGACCTAGAGCTATTAGAAATTTAAGCAGTTTCGCATCCACTGAATAGGGAAATAAAACGTGCTAAGGACTAATATTTTAACCACCACCTTTCAGACGCAAGCGCCAAAAAAGACAGCTACTTGGAAAAAGATAAACTTTCTTTTGGGATATGGGTAAGCGCACACGTCGATCAATGAACTGAACATTAATGGCAGGTCTGTAATAGGAAAGGAACTGGCAAGCGCGTTCAATTATTATATCGTGAATCTTTCTTTTCCTGTAGAAACTGCGGACATCAGGCAATATGTGAAACACGCTTGCACGGAGTCAGTTTTTTTTTTTTTCACTTTTTTTTTTGCTCTATATCGGAATCGGGGGTTCTAGTGATAATCATGAATTTAAACAACAGTAGCTCTTGTGATTGCTTTTGGATATAAGCTCGCCTAAAATATTTTGAAGCTAACATTTTTCTTGGACCACTAACTTCTATTTTTAACCTTTGTTTTCCAACCAGTACTTTTTCTTCTCACTTGCTAATTTCCAGAGTGAACATCATTTTTAAGTAAGGTGACAGAAAGAACTTGGATATTTGCAGGCCAATCTCGATTTGGCCTATATTTCCGAAACTTCTCGAAAGCGCTCTTTCCCGTTTTATGCCATTCACAGAAAAACATGAATTATCAACTTACTGCTTAACCAAAAAGAACTTCAAACAAAACAACGTTGTCTTGGAAATATTTATTGATTACACAAAGGGCCTTCGATTCCCTTAACCACCCTTTACTCCTGCAGAAGTTAGAAACCTACGACATACGTGGCCTGGCACTCGAAATTGTAATCATATTGTATAGTGATGTTTTGAAAGTTATCAGCAGTACGTTTCATTAAATAGTTATTATTTGCTTGAAAACACCTCTTTCGGTGTTCCTCAGGGCATCATATTGGGAACTTATCTAATTAACATGTTTATAAACGACATTGTACAAATAGACGACTGTGTAAAGCATATAACTTAGGCAGATGACACGAGTTTACTTCAAGCAGATAATGACTTTAGCACTCTCATGAATCGAGGAAACGAAGCTTTATCCAAATTAGCTGTTTGGTTTTCTACCAATGGCTGTCGCTTTTCGGAGCGAAAGGTAATCACGTATCGAATCAGGTTAGCAACTCTTTCTAAATGCTAATCAAGTCGATATTGTAAGTAGCTTCAAAACGTTGGGTACCATTTTTTTTTCTAAGCACATGCTCTGAGATGTACAGTATGAAAACGTCGTGACAAGATTAGCTTAATCAACAGGTATCCTCTTCCTACACCGCGAATAACTGGCGATTGGTATTCGACTTCTCCTATAATACTCACTTTCGTTTTCCTGCGTGTGCTGCTGTTTCCTCGTGTGGGGTATACACATAGCGACATACTCACACACACACATTAAAAACAGAGTTTTAAAAATTATTTCCAACTCTCTTCCACGATTTTTAGTAGGCCCTCTTCTCAAAATGTGCAGCCTCGTCGGCATAACAGTTTTATGAGTTTTGATTATGCAAGACATTACTAAAAGAAAACAAGCTAAGGACCAGCTTTGCGACAAGTTTGGCTCAAATGACTGTAAACACTCGCTCATGCCATACCCGACACAAGGAACACTATACAGTACCCTTTTCAATAACAGCCTATGGCATGTAAATGTTACGCAATTCCCAGATTTTTTATCAACCTTTCTATAAATTAAAATGTACACTCGAGCTCATTCCAAACATCGAAGCCTTGCATAGACAAGTGATAAACTACAGTGTACCTAGTATGTGTATTTTTTATCCTTTCCATGTTTATATATTTACATATATGTATGTCGAAATAAGTGCAAGCGATAGTGAAAAAGGATAAATTTCGAAAGCTTTTTTGTTATATATTTTTGTTCTGCATAAACATGTGTTATTATATTTGCTACAGTACTTTATATCTGTTTCGTTTCTCGGAGATTTGTAACTTGCCGAAGTGTCATTATGTACGGAGTGAAAGAACTCGTCAAGCTGACAATACGGCAGCTTTTTTTTTTTTTCTCACATCCTCATGTCGCTGGAAAACGAAATAAATTGAACTGAATTGAAATTGAATCTGTCTATCTATAACATTCGAGTTTGGTGTTGGCGCGATGTTTGAGCATGGTCTAGTAGGATGTTGGTACGATGAGTAGAGCACCTAGTAAGAAAGTAAAGTTCGAAACCAGTAAAATAGTCTGTATAAGCTGCTACACTTTCATTATCGGCGTCGAGTAAATTAGTGTTGACATCCTGAATATTAGAACCTGATTATATTCATGGTAATCTTTTTCTTAAGAACTGGAAAGTTGATGCAGAAAATCAGGCATAGATGAACATGGGAAGCGGTAGATGCAACCACGAATAAAACAGTTACAATATGATAATTCAACCTTTCATTACATAACGATTCCTATGCAGTAATTTGCATCAACAAAAAGGTAAAGCCTACACTTATACTTAATATGAGGTGAAAGAAATACAGCAGAACCGCCATGGCGATACGAAATACGGAGGCAGTATTCTGCTTGGTATGAGCAAAAATCGCGTAAATTACCATCCCTATTCTCAAGCAATGTTTCTGAAACACAAATAAATGAAAACAAATTGCTAAGCGAGTCAATGAATGGTAACGTGATGTCATGATTCTTGCGCAAACTTCATGCGTTGATAGGGGGGTGGGGGGAACTGGTGTTCTTCTTCTTTCTGGGGTTTTACGTGCCAAAACCAGTTCTGATTATGAGGCACGCCGTAGTGGAGGGCTCCGGATAAATTTTGACCACCTGGGGTTTTTAACGTGCACTCCAACGCAAGCACACGGACGTTTTTGCATTTCGCCTCCATCGAAATGCGGCCGCTGCGGCCAGGATTCGATCCCATGACCTCGTGCTCAGCAGCGCCATGCCTTAGCTTACTGAGCCACCATGGCGGGTTAACCCTGGTTGATAGCGAAAGCTTCACTGCCCTAGCTACGCCCATTGTCGAGCTGTGGCCGAGGCGTGGTTTTGCACTGATATACCGACATGTTTGCAATGAATACAGTGTTCATTCATCTTTTTTTATACCTATGAAGACACTGCAGTGATCAGTAAAGTAGTGAGACTTGGTTGCAACTCGCAGCCGGGCTCAACTCTACTCGGGCAACGGCGGCAATGCCTCCTTTCAGAACTCCGTAAAGGCCTAAATATAGTCCGACGTAGCGTGAACGCACGCACACGTTGTGTCACGTTGGCGAGAACAACAGCGGCTATAGTTCGACCGATGGTTCGACGTATACTGGCGCCACCAACGTAACCGGACGCGCCGCCAATGTCCTCCGACGCGCCCGGCGTCTGATGACGCTCGCCCGCACGCTCGCACGCCCGCCCGCACGCCCGCCCGCACGCACGCCCTCACGCACGCCCTCACGCACGCCCTCACGCACGCCCTCACGCACGCCCTCACACACACACACACACACACACACACACACACACACACACACACACACACACACACACACACACACACACACACACACACACACACACACACACACACACACACACACACACACACACACACACACACACACACACACACACACACATCTGAATACTGGTGAATACTGTTGAGTCGCCGACGGCTGCCCTAGGTAGCGTAATCAAGCTTTCGCTTCAAAAAACAAGATATAAGCAGTGGCTTGACTTCGGAGGGCCATAACAAAGACATGAAAGGCATTCAGGGACGAGTGCGAAAATAATGAACACGAGAATAAATACTGAAAGGAGCTATGCCTACGCGATGACGCGAAAATCAGCCTCTGGGGCTATGCGGAAGACTTGGTTTACTTAATGAATTTCATCTGGCACTATTCCCCACATAGAAACACCCATTTCTTCTCCTTTTAGGGTGCAAGAGCTTTGCCGAACAATCGTTTGTTGTCGCTTGTGAGGTTGTCGTTGGTGCATATGAGAAGCCTGTCTGGGAAGATCACAGACGTGCTTTACGACCCTTACGAAGAAATTAATTTTTCTTCTCGCGAGAACAAAAACGAACAATTACTTTCTCATCAAATGTCTTGCTGGCCATACGATGAACAAGGCCAATGTCCCCAGAAGAAATGGGGCACTCAATTGCACAGAAACCTTTCTCAAAATTGCGGGACAGTCCTCTCCGTGCAGATTCCCTGATCGTCAAACCCCTTCCCAATTTTAGCGGCAAGATTGTCAACAAATGAGTCAAGCTTATCGTTAAGCAGTAATTCCAGGTTCTAAATTTTTTTTAACTAGTTCGGCGTTGGTTGGCATCGTAGAAGACAAGTCGGGATCGAGAGACAAATTTGTCTCTCGATTCGAGAAAAGTGTCAAAACTAACCTGCAATAGAAGTAGCAGAGGCGTCCTTGTTCGTTGCAGTGAGGCCGGTGCCGGAATGGTCTTTTATATGTGCCCTCGCAGGCGAGCAAGCACAAGCGCCGTAGAGTTTCGAAGCCGCAAAGTCTGCCAATATCTGCGCAGCAACCAGCTATGCAGCACGCAGCATCGAGTGCAGGTGCTGTGATCATCGTCGCATGCACCTGCTGCGACAATGATCACAGCAGGAATCGCGCAAATGCAGTTGCAGCAGAAATAGCAGAGGTGTTTACATTGCGTCGTCGTTGGCACAGTAAACCGCGAAAGCGTTATTGCAGTATCTCAAGTCGACAGATTTTGGCGACCGTTTACGGACTCGATCGGTGCACCCCTTCAAAATGTGTGCGAAACTGCGCTCTCTTTGTGTTGGAACAACCCAACGGTCAACGGTTCTGGTTTTGAATTTTCTCTCCTGTTTCTCTCTCTCTTTCTCTCCTTCTCTCGCTCGCTCTTAGATTGCGTTCTCGCTCGTTGCAGCTGCGGCTCAGACGTCATTGCCCTGCAAAACAGTAATATTCAACGAGGATTGCCTAAAAAGAATGCGACGGCTATTTGTGCGGGCATAATTTTAGGAAAACGAGTGAGTGCAAAAGAATCAGTTTTCATCACCTCGTGTGCTTAGATTTAGGTGTGCGCCCTCACTACGTCGTCCCTCGATCATATTCATATTGTGGTTTTGACACGTAAAATCCCAGAATGCTTTTTTTTTTTTTGTCATCCCTTTATGCGGTTTGTATACAGTGTGAATCACGCCCGTCTAGGCATGGTCAATTAGCCGATTTGATCGCCATCTCGCGCGAAAAAAAAAAAAAAAGAACGCAAACTAACACTGCAATAAGACCCCACATGGTCACACAGCATGCTTGGTTCATGCGTTATCAAACAAACTGATCAACTACTGCTAAATAGCTGCTTCGGACGTTCGCGCTGTCCGCAGCAGGACGCTCGACCACTCTAGACAAGTGTGATTCAAACTGTACTGTATGCTGTTATTATTGACCAAAACAATTGTATTCGTAAGCGAAAATCACGTCCAACAAACGAGGTAGTCGTGCAATGTATCTGCAGAAAACAATTTCAACGCTTATCGAAGCAAACAGCACAACTTACTTCATAGCAACGCGGTACATACATGGTGTGTATGTTTCTTAACTACTTATACAGTAGCTTAGAACTACAGGAAATGTGTTACAATAACAGAACATTCATGAACCGAATTTTTAGGAATGCACAACTCATATTCGAGGCTAGCGGCGGCGACAACTGACGCTGTCAGTTATTTCCGAGCGTGAAAGAAGCCCGCGAATACACGCAAAGTGCCTCGAGCGGGCTTGTTTTTGCTTGTTATTTTGCTTGTTTTCGCGGGCTTCTTTCACGCTCGGAAAAACACTTTCATGTAGCACGTATTGAGCAACGGAAAGCTGCGTCGGAAGTTTTTCATGTTGCGCCACAGTTTTCTCATTGACACCTTTAATCTAATTATAATATTTGGGAAGTTGATTAATTAACACTAATTATGTAATTAGGCGGAATTTATAAAGTTATCTGAATATCTCCAAGCGACGGTAAACAACATTACCTTGGTTCTGTCCAGCTACGTGGCATTTGTATATTTTGAAATCTTGGTGCATGATAGTTCGGACAGACTGTATATATACTCCCTTTGGCACTGTGGAACGAGCGATACTCACTCTTTGCCGACGTTCCGGGTTCGAAGTCCTTTTCTCTCTCTCTCTCTCTCTCTGTCTCTCTTTGTGGATTAGCAATACAACCACAGCACACCTAATACAACGCCGGCGGATGAGTGAATTTTTTTATCCTCGAGGAAAGCCGTGCATTGCGAATGGCCGGCAACACAGGCAGTCCTTGTGTAGCAGCGGTCCGTGAACTTGGCCACACAGATTCATTCCATTCATTACTACGCCAGTCACTATTTCTGCAGACAACAATTGCACACGTCTTCCCACTACCGTTCCACATTTTGCAGCATGAATGAAGTGCGTCATCGACACTCCCGTTGATACTCGCGTGCACTCACATATATGTAGGAAACTCTATTCGCTCACAAATTTCGTCTAACACTCTCTCTCTCACGCCTGTAAAATGAGTGTGCACGGGTACGAGTCGGGCGTACGATCGCGAGTAGTATGCCTACTATACGGTTAGCGATCACCATGGCGTAGCCAGGAAGGGGGGCGAGCCCACCGGGCACCCGTAACGCCCCCCCCGCCTCTCCAAATTTCTGTGTACGCGGCCTGCCCAGCCGCCCCGCTCCCTTCACTGCGTTCCCGGTCGAGTCCGCGTGTACCTCAGCGTCCCTCCCCCCCCCCCCCCCCCCCCCCTACACACACACACCGTGACAAAAATTTACGGCTACGCCACTGGCGATCACGCAGCCGCATTTCTGACAGCATGATCGTACAGTAAGGGCCTTATAACGTAAAATTATTCCAATCTGCTTTTAGTTCAATCGCCTGACGTCAAATTTACGTAAACACCGACTCAAGCATCGAGCGGTAACCCGCAGCGATGTTTGAAAAGCCCAATCAAACGCACTCCTCGTTTATGAGCGGCATGGAGGATGGAGGTCTCATCATGGACCTCTCCTCCGCAGGTGTGCTCTCTCCTGCTCCCCTCTCCCCTCTTCGCCACAGGTGCGGCGCAGCAAATACTTGCATATAACTCTCTCTCTCTCTCTAAGGGTACGCCGGTAGGCGGCGCAAGTGTCATGGTGCAGTTAAAGCCCCTTCATTCAGGGGCTTTAGGTGCAGTATAAAGCGCGCGTTCGCTGTGCTTCCGTCATTCTCTCTCTGTGCAGCGATGTGCGAAACGCCATGAACAACGTCGGCGCTAGTTGCAGCGGCAGCGGCAGCGCCACCGCCGCGGAGCAGAGGAAGGCTCGGGAAGCCGAACGTAAACACAACCATCACCATCTGGGGAACGTGCATACACCTCGTCTTCGCAAATTTCAAACTCGACCCTCTGCAGCAAGACCCATTGAC
Organism: Dermacentor silvarum; assembly: GCF_013339745.2. Lineage (NCBI taxonomy): Eukaryota > Metazoa > Arthropoda > Arachnida > Ixodida > Ixodidae > Dermacentor > Dermacentor silvarum. The sequence continues at coordinate 130,060,622 of NC_051155.1, forward strand.
GCTACACTTCACCGACCACAAAGCCATCACCTTCAAGATACCGCGCGCACTGACGCTAGGAATCACGTACGATCTCTAAATAAAGACGCAACAACCCCGTACAAACGTCTCCTCTCTTCTCAATACATTCTCTCACTCTAACTTTCATTGGGTTGTGTTGCCAAGTGAAACGAAATAAAAACTCGATGCTCAACCCCCGCGCGATGATTTCGCATCCCACCATGGTTGCCCGTAGGGTGAGAATATGTGATTTTTTTTTTTTTTTTTTTTTTGCTGTCAAAGCGAGTAGCGGTGCATTACATTGAGGAATTTTTCTTATCTAATTGGCTGACAGGAAGCAAGGAGCGCGCTCAAGTGGCGAGGGTTTCAGTGGGGAGAGGGTTTCGAGCCAGCGCAGGGAAAGCAGACAAACTGATGAGCAGTGTGGTACCGGCGTTTGCGATTGGTCCGATTACCCCTGGAGGGAAAAAAAAATTTGTCGCAGTTTCACCCGAAAGGCGAAGCATCAATTGCGATAGCAAATTAGTAGAGAGCTATACGGAGTAAGGATAGTAGTTTTATCAGCTGTATAAACTAGGACATGCAGAAGCACCAGTAACGCGCAGAACTGTTGTCGACGCCGTCGGCGTTTTGCCCGCGTTCGCACCGAACGCGCGCGGCGTTGGCGACTGTTGCCGGTGCCTCTGGGGGTGGCTCGGAGGTTTTTGACGAGATCAGAATGGGACACTCGTCGAGCAGCGTCGGAAATCTTACCCTCTTCTCGCCTCGCAACGTTTTTATTGACCCTTTTCGCGGCGCTCCCGTGGGCGCTGCCATGTTTGATCACGTGGTGACGCGTCCATTGCTTGCCTCAGCCGCCTCCGTTGCCTCCGCGTTTACAATGCAAGCGCGTGACGCCGGTGCGGTGCAGCAAACCTCCGTTTCGACGCATATCGTTGACGGTGACTGTGTAGACGACACGAAGCTTTGGTCACAGCTTTAGAGGAGGTGTAAGTGCTTTTAGAGCCCATTACGCCTTGTCCAAACGGCGCGAGCAGCGTATACGGTGCTTGCACTAAAAACGAGGCTAGAAATGTATTCCAAGCTGTCCAAACTTTCCGCTTATGAATTAAATCGGGATCAGTGTGTTCTGCGTTCTTTATTTGGCAAACATTTTGAACCAGCGGCTTGTCATATTTCTGACTCGGTAAAGTTCCTCGATCGGTGCGGCAACTATCTGATTGTTTATTTTCAGCGTAATCACTCGCGGGTGTGCTCTGCTGCGATAAATTTGTTCTTGCTGCGCACAAAGGCTTGGAATGTAAATGTTCTGTACTTTGCGGTAGCTCGTAGCAAAGACGTATTATCGCTAGTCCCTCGCTTACTCTGTGGACCATCACGAAACATTCAGCTTTCAACCTTCGTGTTTTGTTGGTGTAGTCGCCGTCACTCATGCTTAGGCACATTGATTCAAGTGTGCGCCTATTCACTCACACGTTGGCGATAGGGCGAGCGTAAGTTTTCGTGCGAGTAAGGATGGATGTGTGTAGATCACGTGCGGGAAACTAACTATTCCAGTAAGTGGCACTACTTCATTTTGTAACGAGCGGTACTCAATCCCAAGTGCCGACGTTCCGGAGTTGAAGTCCTTTCTTTGGAGGTTAGCTATACAGCACAGGCGGATGAAATATATATATATATATATATATATATATATATATATATATTATCCTTGAGAAAAGCCGTGCATCGCGAAGGGCGGCAACACATGCAGTCCTTATGTAGCAGTGGTGACACAGGTTGATTCCATTCATTAATATGTGAATCACTATTTTTGCAGCGAACTACCGCACACGTCTTCCCTTTATCGTTACACATTTTGCAGTATGAATTGGGCACAGTGCATTAACGCACAGCCAGTTGCATTTTCGACAGCTGATCGCAGAGTAGCAGGGCAGAAGCAGTAATGGTTTCGTATTCGTGCGCATTCGCTGAGGCAACGTATGGCGCGCGGCCGAAAGCACCATCTCGTTCCTCTAGAGCAAACTGCTCCGCGAAAAGGGTCAATATAAATACGCATTTGGTGCCGCAGCTAAACGTCGCCTCCCCTCCCTCCCTCCCGTCCCCCCACGGCCTTTCGCGCGATAGAAGTAGTCGCATTTGCTCTCTATAGACCGCGTAGGCAGTGGCGCCATCTATGGGCAGTTGGCATGCTGGCTTGGGCGAACGCCCGTGTTGTATGCTGTGGTATACGATCGGCGGCAGTTTCTGGTGGATTTTTTCGTACTCGCGCGGTCTATTTAGGATGAAGTGGCGTCTTCTACGTGGGGAATTGTCCTGTGAGGCGTAGTGAAGGAATTTAAGTCTGAAGTTATTAAGCGGCTGGAGTAACTGCTGGCGTTAGGGCGGACGGAGCACCCAGCGCGAGGTGCGCGCGTTTGTTTGAGCTTACAATCAGCCTCGGATATCAGTTAGGTATTTCTGAAAATTCGTTTCACGAATGTTACCTCACTGCAGCATTCTCAGCACTGTAATTACAAGCTCTGGTTTAGCTGCAACGAGTAGTTACGAAACATTTGACGATCCTAACAGCGTGAGTACCGTTCTGCTGGAGAATAAGTCGTGCTGTTTACTTTGACAAGCGTTCAAGTTGTTATGTGTAGATACACTGGGCGACTGCCTTGTTTGCTGGGCAAGGTTTCCGCCTACAAATAAAATAGTTCGGTAAATAATAACCGCATACCGTACAGTGTGAATCACACTTTTCGAGTGGTCGAATGACCAGCTGCAAACAGCGCGAGCGCCCGAGGCAGTACTAAATGCTGTGTTATAGATCTGTTTGTTCTATATAGCGTATGGTCCAAGTGGTCCAAACATGCGGCACGACCATGCAGAGTCTTATTGCATCGTTATCCCGTCTTCTGTTGTGTTTTGCCGCAAAAGGAGGACATATGAACTTCTTTTTTTTTTTTTCAGTCTCCTAAGTTCAGTCATTTACGGCGCAGTCACCCACGTTACGGAAATTGTGCCCTTACAAATAGCTGTTGGATCTCCTTACGCGATCCCCTTTGTATATTGTACCTTACAGGGCAAAAAGGCAATGCCGATCCAAGCACGAAGCAACTGTGTGTATCATGTTGGCTTGCCAACCGCAGTGCTCGCTGTGTTGAGCAAAGCCTTCGGCCTCTTGCAGGAGCCTAGCGTAGACATAGGGATTTGAAGTCTACTAGACCTAAAATGCATGAGAACGATGTTGGTGGCTGATGCAAATGTTTTACAACAACTCTTCGTCGAGTGAAAACCGATACCTCCAACATAGTTCACAACACATACACACACCGCGGCTGATGATGCGCGTCGCCTTTTTGCACATCCCAGAGAAATTTCCAGATACTGTGGCTACTGCTGCACCTAAAGGCTACACAGTGGTTTTTAGATGACCTCGTAAGAACTGACATCCCGTAAATTGCACTCAGAACTAGCTAAAACACTTCCGAATCGTTCCGCAGCGCGCGACCGGCAACACATTCAAGCCGCGCCGCGCCGGCTCGCACAAGCCAGAGAGGAGGAAAGGCTCATCGCGCGCCCTTTCCTCCTCGCCCGATGAAAAGGTCTATCTATATATGGTGATTGTAACGAAGGAAACAGACGCAGCCCTTCAGGGAGCACGGCGCAGAACGCGCGTTTGCTCTCCGACGTGCGTTCGCTCCCCGTGAA
>NC_051155.1:130429417-130485150 GCF_013339745.2 Dermacentor silvarum
CAACCCCCGAATCCCCCCCGTCGGTGCGCCACTGCCGATAGTAAAGTGTATCTTCATCATCATCGACTCGCCGATTGTGTGATCCTACATAGCTACTGGAAGAGCGTAAGCGAAAGAAACACCAATTGTGACGTCATCAGCGACTGCGTGTTATAGAGTCATGTGTTGTATATATGTAAAAACGATGATGCCCTCTGCACACCGGTGATGAAACGTTGAAACCTGTGGAACATGTTAAACAGTGCCCGTCCTGTTGTGTTTGTTTTCGATTCTTGTCCTCGTCGTCTTCGCGCTGCTTCAAGTTATACTCACGTTAAAACCTGTTTGACCTGGGCCGGTCATGAAGGCGGCACAGAGTCGCACAGTTTCTACGTAGCGTTAACCGCTACGAGGAAAGTACTGAGGAATGTGGGCCGATCCCGGAGATGGTGCAGTCTAACACAGCGTCTCAAAGGGCGAGCTGCCTCGAGGAAAGAAAACGAGAAACTAGCCCCTAACGCACACGCCAAACGTTTCAAGGAGCTAGCCAGTGTGTGCATGCGAGAGAAGTACGCAGTGGGATCGCGGCCTATAGTGGCAAGAGCATTGGGCAAATGTGCTTGAAGGCAGAGGTCACCATTGTTGAACATGCTTTCCCTTTAATTACAAAGGTCCCAAGTGTGGCGAAAAAGGAAATACCTACCTACCGCAAATTGCATGGAATGAGGCACAGCATTCTTCGCGTTAAAGACCGTTCAGGTGGCAGATAGCGGAATTCTGCATAAAATGTTGGATTACTTGAAAACGTAGGTATCAATTGTGGGGCAAATTGCACTGCGTTGGCAGCTAAATAATAAAGCTAACTAATTAGCGTTGTATTTATTCACTGCCGGACAGATGCCTCAATTGTGGTAGGAGAAGAGGGGTAATGAAATGATATATTAATTTGGTATAAATCCTATGCTTAGAAACAACTTTCAATAAATATATCCTCGAATTCTGTGGCGAAATGCATTGGTGTTTTAGTCAAGACCTGTCAGCACTTTATTTTTATACAGCGCTGATAAGTGTTAAGAGGAAGATAAGGCATTTTGCCACAGAATTTGAGGTCGCATTTGTGGGAACTTGCGATAAGCACAAGATATCAATATATTTGACTCCTTCTCTGTTCAAATTCAATTCATCTATTGGGACAAGTTTCTTAAGGTAAGCAACTAGAAAATCAATCACGAATACTTTCTTAACTTGCTAACGTCACAGCGTGATTTTTCGGGCAAGTAATGCCTGCTTCTTCAAGCAATCTAACTGATGTGACATTATTGAGCCATGCACCGTAAAAGATTCACGATAAGTCTGCTTTCACTAAACTGGATCATCTTGTATATGTGCGCTCTGAATATGGAAGCTGTAGTGACGAGAGCACCTTGGTGGTACTTTGCGACTACGGAATAGTGCTTTGATAAAAATGATATTTCGCATAAGATTTGGGTAAGACAAATATATATTACGGGCTGAGGAATAAAGAACTATGCTTTTTTTATTTTGAATGGTTGGGGAGTGGTTGATTGGCGTTTGTCTCAGGAAACCTACGCCGCGTCATTGCATACTTTGACCAAGGTTTGAAGTGATAAACGTCGAGTTTATCACTTCAAAGGTCTAACATATCGACGCCTTGTGTACTCAGTCGCACGAAGCATGTCATCTTGCTGCTTTGTCAGCGATTAGATGGGTGTCTTAAGTTGGTCATGAACGAAAAATCTTTAAATATCCCGAGTGTACAAAAAGCAGTAACCAGAAAACAATGTCTTGAGAAGGATAGTCAAAGAACGTGAAAATCTCCGCTGTAAATAATGACCCTGGAATGACAAAGAGAGGATGTTGGGATGATAGTCATGTTATTATTAGCACCTCAAACGATGATTTTTGTGACGTAATCACGTATACGGACGAATGAAGAATACTGTATTTGGTGATGCAGGAGTACTCCGACATGCAACTGGAGAGCAGTGATCACAGGTTTCTGGAGATGGCGCTGAAGAACCTTCGCAAAGTGTGCCAGGCGAGTGCACTTAGATACGAAAAAAAAAGTCTGCTTATCTCCAACGCGAGGGTATAAGTATGGAGGTGATTCTATCCTTTTGGTAGAAAGTAACGCAGCTAGAGTTTTGAGATTCCAAACTTTGGTGTAGAAAGAACAAAAAGCAGTAAATGAAGACATTCAGGGGGTAAACGCTACGAAAGATAGCAAACGGCAGCAGGTATTTTGAAGCCCCTGTCCATACCATAGACGGCAATCGTATGCTCCCTCTAACCGTTAGAGAAATAAAAAAGTAAACGTGTAAGGAAACAGTCTGCACCACCCAGAAGTACAACATCCTTAAGCCTATTAGCCGTACTGAAGCCAAAATACCGTTTCACATCAAAGAAAAGTAAGACTACTCGTTCACCTTTATTTCTGGCATATATATACATTTTCACCGGGCTAGGAGGAAAGGGCGCATGGCGCCTTTCATCCACTCTGGCTTGTGTGATCCGGCGCGGCGCTGCTTGAATGTATTGCCGTCCTGTGCTGCGAAATGATTTGAAGATGTTTTAGGTTGTTCTTTGGGCAGTTTACATGATGTCAGCTCATACGGGCTCGCCGAAGAACCACTGTGTCGCCTTTTGATTGTTCTGCTGTTTGACTGTTGACTGTTCTGTGACTGTTTTTCTGTTGACTGCGTAAACATACGACGCGCATTATCCGCCGCGGCGTGGGTATGTGCTGTGAACTGTTTTGGACGTATAGGTTTTTAATTGACGAAGAGCAGCGGCGGCTGGTAATTCCCAGCGTGAATTGGAAAATTATTCCACTATCTGACCGGCTGTCGTAAGAAGTAAAACACCAGAGTGCTTGTGTACAGCCAACTATAAAGCAACCCCAAAACTATAGAGTTTCGTACAAAAAACTAAAGGGAACTGTGGCACTAGCGTCTAGGCGAGCTGCATGAAGGTCAGTTCAGCCTGCATGAGAATGATGTGTAGTACGTGGATACGTCTAAATTTCGTCCTGCTGGCTTTAAATAGCATCGTGACAAATTTACAAAAGGATAACATTAAGAAAGTACTGCGTTATTAATAATTAAATAATCATTATTACAATTGTCTGAGCGCAGGATTAGAACACAGGATCTCTCTAGCACAGACGCCCGCTATTGAAACCATTACGCCACGGAGACATGGACAAGCGACACCACCTCAACCAGCACATTTATGCGCGCTTCAAGGGCCTTATTACCCTCTGCATTAAAAAAATAAGTATAAATTACTTTAAAATTTAGGCCAAGTTAGTACCCGATAAAGCGTAATAAACGAAGCCACAAGAGCGTCTGAAGCCCCAAGCACGAATCCATGTACTACGAATCCATGTTCCCATGGTGGCTGAATGGTCGCAGCGAAACAGTTCCCTCTAGTAATTGTAGGAAGCTCTATGCCCGAAACATCCAAGCGTCAACCGTTACAAACCATTTGTGTCAGCCACTGTTGGCATCGTTCTCACGCATTTCAAGTCTAGTGTAGACATGACATCACTATGCTGTCTACGTTGGCCTCCTGGATGAGAACGATGGCGTTGCTCAACGCAGCGACTGCTGTGGTTCTAGTAAAATGGGTGAATGCGTCGTAGAGGATAGGACGAACAAGATCTAAGAAAATAGTTGTCATCCTCTTCTTACGCAAAAACAAGGACACTGGCTAACACTGCACTATATGGCCATGAGGAACTCTCGGACTAAGGCTAGGAGAAACTTTCGCATAGTAACGCCACGTGCTCTCACCATGCGCTTTACAGTAGAACAAACAGATCTACAACAAAGCATATACCACTGCTTCGGACGCTCGCGCAGTCCGCAGCCCCGGTAGCTCGTCCACTCGACAAGTGTGATTGTACGGTATGTTGCTATTACTAACGAAACATCGTCCAGCAAACCAGGTAGCCGTGCAAAATATCGACAGATAACAATTTGAACGCTTGTCAAAGTATACAGCGCCACATATTCTCAAGCATAATGGTGCCCACGCTGCTAGGATTGTCATATGTTTAGTAACTGCGCATTGATGATAAACCACAACTTAAAATTACGATGAGAATGCTGCAGTGAGGTTGTATTTGTGTCAAGTATTTTTAGAAATACGCAACTGATATCCGAAACTGATTGTAGGCTCAAACACGCGCGCACACATCGCGCTGGGTGCCCCGACCACCTAAAAGCTAGCTGAAACTCCGGACATGCGAACTTTAGTACGTCTCACCGAACCGTTTCCCACGCAGAAGACGTCACTTCCTAATAAACAGACCGCGCGAGCGTGAAATAACATCCGAAACTAGCGCCGATCGTATACCTGGCATACAACACGGAGCCCGCCACCGACTACCCATAGATGGCGCCTCTACTTAAGCAATCCCTTACAAAAAAAAATTGTTGAAAAGTCATTGGTCAATGTCAACAAATAGCATTGAAAGCACATTGAGGCTTTGTTGAAACATTATTGAGGAAATTGTTGACAGGTGTTGAAAATTGGCCCGCGACATTTTGTTGAAACATCATTGGGTCGTTTCAATTTGAGAAGTCATTGATGGATTGTTGAAACCATGTTGAATTCCAATAGTGAAAGCCCATTGAAGAACTGTTGAAGATGTGTTGAATGTCAATATTGAAAATCTGTTGAGACATTGTTGAAATATGTTGAATGCCAATATTGAAACCTTATTGACATAATGTTGGAACTGTGTTGAATGTCAATATTGAAACCCCATTGAAATATTATTGGAGCAGTATTGAATATCAATATTGAAACCCCATTGAGATATTACTAAAGCATTGTTGAACATCAATATTGAAACCCCATTGAAGTATTATTGGATGAGCGTTAAACGTCAATATTGCTTGATGGAGGCAAAAGTTGCTGCATATCAGAAACAGGACACAAGAGGAAGAACACAGACAACACAAGCGTTAAGCACCAAACATGTGCATTGTCTGTGTTCTTCCTCTTGTGTCCTGTTTCTGATGCACTACGCCTTTTGCCTCCATTATATTATACCAACAAGCCCAACGTGCAATGTTAGTCAATAATGCAACACCATTTAAATATTATTGGAGCAGTGTTGAACGTGACTATTGAAATCACTTGAGAGCCCACTGAAGTATGCTGTTTGGTGAATAGTGTTGAAGACTGCACTAGACTTTTCTTTAAATACCGCTGAGCTACGTTGAGTCTCATGGCATTACCACTGATGCCATCCATATTGGTGTGGTCCTTGCATACTAGAGGACAGGGGCAAACTTAAATTCAGGCACTTCTGTATTGAAGACCTGGGTCACCTAGGGATCAAAACCACTTTTAGATATAGCCTGTTATAAAACATATTATAGAGCTGCTAGCAGAACCATTAAGCCAGTTTTTGAATTGGCTTAACACACAAAATCAATACACCTTCACAAAATCAACAGCTCAAAATTGATGTGGACAAAAAGCATTTTTTTCTAGATGAATTGTTTATTGGAGTCAAACATTTTTAACTGTACAGCCATGTGTGCCTTGAGATCAAAAAATTCCTAACGCAACCTAGAAACTGCCAGCAGCTTGATACAATAACGAAATTGAATACTGAGAGATGTAAAGTTTGCGCGGCCCTAAAATAAAACATTTCTCAAAATATAAATAAATAGAAAATAAATATTATACAAGTATTACAGTAAATACCATTTAAAATGTACTTGATTTCTCTATTTGGTAGCCAGTAACTTAATAATTATGGCACAATCTACATGAGCCCACTGAGACTTATTTATTGGTTAAATGGTGTGCCCATTTTACTAAACGTTATCTACCTCTGAAACGACATGGTAATTACACTAACTTGTGCCATGGCAGCAGTTTATTGTGCTGCGTTGCTTGTTGCACGGTCCAGTTGCGTTTTCTGCCATGGTTACTAGGTTCCTGGGTAGGTCATTACATACCAAGCGATTTATTCACTTTGACTACTTAAGATATTTATCTGATACACAGTGGCCATTAGTTACCTGCTGGAAGCCTTAAATGAAACTGGCATGAGGAAATTTTGTTTAATTTTGAGTGCCGCAAAACAAGTTAGAATGAAATAATTTACAAGAAATCAGATTTCATGCATACATGAAAGAAAGCACATCGCTGCCTTGCCCGAGAACTGTTGTTGCACTCTGAATTTAAGCAAACTTTAACACTTAATTCTTACTGTTTTGAAATAGCAAAATAAACCATTACTACAAACATATGTTAATATGTAGTTTTTCTTAAACAGAACCACTCTGACAATAGCACAGATTCCACTTTCCGGTGTACGTATGAAACCTAATTTTCTGTAAAATTTCTCACTGGGCCTACTTTTACTTTATCAAACAAACTTGAAATGGTGTGCCGTCATGGAACAGTCTTGGCATGAAATGACCCGAGATACCTATGAAATAAAATAGTCAAGAAACACTAGCTTTTGTAGAAATATATTAAAGATTTACGTAAAAATGTACTAAAATACAAAGCGCAACACTTGTACAATTAATTATTAATCACAACACAGTTCTTGTGTCTGAACCATCCAACCTGGGCTTTTCAGGTGACTAGAAACATCATAATAATAAAAAAATGTTCAGGGCTGCAAGTGCACAACACTTGAACTGTCCACAGACTTGAGCTCTTCTGGACACTTCAGGTCCCTTGTGAGAAGTGAGGCCAGAGTGCTCTTAATGTAGGCCATGTTTGTCCCAGGAAACTTGTGACAGGTAAAGCCTGTAAAAAAAGGAAAAACAGCATGACGTTAAAGATCAATGTTCCACATGCAAAAGTGCAACATACAGTACGCCCTGATATAATGAAACTGTTTCATTTGTTTTGTTTATTCCTTTCACGAGTTCAATTCTAGAGAACGACCAGCTTTCAAAGTGGAGTGGCACCGGAGGACTCCACTTAGTACAATATGCAGAAGGCAAACAGGAAAAGCCCACTGTGGCAGAATAACTTCATGAATATCCTTGGTGTGAAAATGTGAACGTTGCTTGCTTAGGAACCAAATGGTGGAAAAAAGACTTCATACAATTGGTGAAAAAACTTAAAGGTAGACTACTGGCAACTAAAATTAGTTCTCTCAACAATCATAATCAAAATGTGCAGCACTTTATTGCACTTTTCCTTGCAGGAGTTGCTCCAAATACGGTTATGCGGCCAGAATTGAGTGTGGTATATCTGAATTTGTTTTACAAGCTCATATGCTACTGGAGTGCACTTCTCGCATCGTGATGACCATTCTTATGCCTCTCTACTGAAAACGAAATACTGCTAATAACGAGGATTTACTGCAGTTGCACGCCGACCTGGTTACACTAACACAAATAAATGCGAAGAAGAAATACGAAGAAATGCTCAGTCTTACAAGAGAAATATGCAAGTGGACTGGCTCTGCTAATCCTTTGAGGGTCACTGCCATGCATGTAGAGTGGTGGAAACAAATCGTGTGGTCACGACCATAAATATGAGGCGGCGAAAGAACATATAAATAAGCATACCTTTTTCGAATGAAGTGTCCCCAAGCATCACATTACAGATTCTGTAACCTTCTGCGACTTCTACAAAAATCCTGATTGTGCTGTTGCCCCTTGGCTTCTTCCAAAACTGATCTTTCTCTTTATTCTATGGTGCCCATCACTGCAGTATTTTGGGAGTATTCACCTAGTTTAATGTTTTGTGAGTGTCATTACATTTAAAAAATGTGATTATGCTAGTTTGCCCTGCATGCTACAATAAACATCGTGTAAAACAGCGGACACTAAGAAATCTTTGTCACTTTGTGACCTAAAAAATTATTTACCCATTTTTTTTCTCGAAAGGTCACTCTGAAGAACGATCCAGAACAAAAACATAACACTTAAATTGGGGGACGTTTGCCAGAAAATATGTGATCCTCAATGGGTTAAACATGAACACCTACAAAGCTCATTCAATCTTTGATAAATCTAAACCCATAATACTTGAGCACTGGTTTATAATGCTGAAAACAGGCAAGTGCGTCCTTGAATTAAGAAAGCAGGAGACATTTCCAACAATTTCAGAGTGGGAGCTGTGGACATGCCTCATGTTCTGTAAGAAGCTTTATATAGTAGCTGCCAAGGGCCTATTGATTACTGATCATTTTATAGGAACGTGAGGAAAAGTCAAATAAATACCCTTGTTTTTTCCACATCCTAGAATACAATGTGATAAATTGGATCTTAATTGGTTGAGTGCCTAGAATTAATGGACATTGCTAAACATAGCAATGTTGACAACGAATTTGGCAACTGTTCCTATTGTTGCTTTCATCGAAACAACCAAACAATTATGCCCCGTAACTTAAGCTCATTCTGCTTAAAGGCTACTGTCTGCCACCACATGGACCTCCTTCGAGACAGGAGCAACTTTAATTCAATGTGGTCTGTTGAAATAGGTGAAACCACTGTTTTGCGTTACAAAATCTGGAGGGCCATTTTGATTGCTGAAATTTGGTGGAAGTGCTGTCCCTCGAGTTGAGCAGTAACTGCACTTGAGCATAGCTTCTCCACAATTCCTATAACAACACTTTCAGGTTACTTAAGCACACCCGCTATAGCAACAGATTGGTAGTTGCTTCATTGCAACTGTTCATTGCAATGACAGTCAAGTAGTGCAACTAATGCGCAAATACACCTAACTTTGTCAGTTGGAGCCACCAATCACTTCTGGCAGTTAAGGCTGCTTTTAAAATTTAGCACTTTAGTATGGAGGCGTTAGAGACTTGAGATCAAATGAACATTCATTCCAAATAGTAGGCTATTGTAGCACGTAGTTGTAGACACAGGCTACTTGAAAGTCATTTGTTGTGCTAATAGCAAGCTGGTAATTCCAAGTACAAAATGTGAAGGCAAAAATGCAATGGGTAAAAGGATGTATGGTACTTGCCTATAACAGCGTTGACCCTGATAAGGCCAAGAGCCTCTTTTTGCCTATTGGTGGTGGTGTTTCCGAGAAGTAAGTGGCCCATGAGGTTCTCCTCAGTGAACACATGGTGAATCAAGGCCCTTGCAAACTTGCCTGGTCCACCATGGCAAGCTGTGCCAGGATCATCTGAATGAGCACCTCTCCAACCTATGTGAAACGCCACGTTTCGGTAAATAATATTAGTGAGGTATTTTAAGGATTTTAAGCACATTTACACAACAGCCACACTCCGAATAAATCACAGAAATACTGCCTGCTCCAGACCTAAAATGCCAACTAATGTCACTAATAAAAACAACTAAAACTAATGTCATAGCTTGTTATGCTGTTGGGATGCCATGTGCTTCAGAAAAACAAGGATTCACCCAGTACAAAATAAAATAGTAAGTAAACCAAAGCATTGAAAACTTAAATGCAAGTAGCATTTTTAGGATACTTCACACACTTTCGGGTGTCTGTCTAACTATTTTCCAGCCAATTTGTGTCACTTGGCGATCAATGGCCTAATGGGTAGGGCTGCTATGTAGATGGGAAGTGGGTTAATAACCTTCTGATGGACCTGCTTGGATCTCTGGGTATGTTACTCAGAGTATGTGCCATTCTTCAATGAACCTCTTTCACACCATCGTGGGCAACTGCTGCTTGTGTTGGCAAGCAGCAGTAGCAAGCAGCTCAAACAGGAAGATAACTGTCGACGTTAATGCGATATTACCACTACACATCAGATTCGCTTGCTGTGTCCCAGACCTACTCAGCTGAATGTGTACATAAGACACAAAGACAGGGTGTGCCTCATCCACCTCATCAAATAAATGAATCGACTCGCAAATCAAAGGCTATGCAAAATCGCAAAGGAGACACTTAATGCTACCATTTTTACTAAATCTTAAGGAGAATACCTCCCAGCAATACATTCTCCTGGCAACAGTGCATTTGATCATGGTGACGCTAGATGATGAATGGCCAAAGAATTCACCTTTTGCATTCCGGCTGTGGCGTCTCCAGGCTGATTTTGATTCTGAAAACAGATGTCAGTATTAAAATGTGATGCCACGATAACTCAAAAGCAACAATCGAAACATCTACATGGACGATTAGGCCGACATAAATGGTTGGATATAAATGACTGATTGAAAACATTAAAGCATGGCTGCTCTTGCCACTGGCAGTGTGAGGTGGGCAAATAATTTGTTTTTAATTTCTCTCCTAAATTTTAAAATTATTTTTGCTCATCTACTGCATGAACTGTTGCGGCCACATCTTAAAGGTAGCTCGTTCATATAAAACCAGCGTTGCATTTTTTACTCCCCATCTAACTGCTGCTACTGCAGTTTGCTTACTCTCTTAGTATTCCACAGAACTGCTCCACCAACAAACCATTGTTCCAAGCCTATGGCAAAGCGTCATTTAGATCGCAAGGATACGCTCCCCTTTAACTCTCTCTCCTCTTTAGTGTGTGAATTCAAAGCAAAAATAACTTATTGACATAGCTGTTGCTTCTATCTCATAAAAAGCCTTGCGAATTTTTGACATTTGTCGATAACGCTTACATGCCACTGGGAGCACAGTGGGACGACACGGCAAATATGCCCAAGCATCTCGTTCCTTTACTCATTTTCGAACTTAGTTATATCAATCAGTTACTGAAGGGCCAAAGGCTGAAACTTCACAGGATGACATTATTTTGAATGTTTCATCCCACTAAAGCAGAACATAGCATCCCACAGAATCTGCCTTTTCCGTGAATATAGAGCGCCTACGCGAAGGCGTTAGAGCGAAGTACTCGATGGCGTCGAAGGGAAATAATGGTTAAAAAAAAACGTTCACCGCGAGCGTACCGGTGGAAAACAAACCACACATAACCTGATGATTTCACAGCATTCACTGGCATCAGCCCTTTTTTATCTCACCTATCACATAGAATCACATATACGCCATTGCAATTCTTATTATCGCGCCACAGCGCGTGTCTACCGCACGGCGTGTCAGCGGACTCTGGGCACTCGATCCTCAAGCGAACAGCGCAGCAGAATACATTAGAACGGCAAAACGCCCCGCGCATCTTTTCACCGATCCCGACACGCCATATAGTAGATGCACGTCAATGGACGGCGTTGCGCGAACGAAATATACTTGATTACAGTACAGTTCGGATTATTTCACGTCGCATTGTTTCTACGAAAACGGCAAAGCACGAGCGCTCATTAATAAGGCTAATTTCAATCGGTGCTGGAACACCGTACCAAACATCGTGGCGCGCACAACCACGGCCGGGCTCGACTGGCGCGCTCGTTCGCAAGAAGCGAGCGCGCGCGCCAGTCGAGCCCGGCCGTGACACAACATGCCCTGTTTTACCTGGCTCCACATAGCTGCTTTACGTCGCCGCAAGCGCGCTGTGAAGTTAAATCAGGACAAAACTTCATGCTCAATATCACAAATATAGTGCTGCACAACCAATTCTCGCAACGGAAGGATAGTACTAGTAATGAAAACGAGCACTGAGGCGCGTGGAAGACACGCACGGGCTCTGTACGCACTTTTTCTGATAGCGTCGCAATGAACGAGCAAGTGGAATTCGAAACACTCACTCACCTTTGATGTGGCTGAGTCGGAGGCGATCATGGTGATCTTCGAGGCACCGTGTAGCCCATAAAGACCGAGCAATAAGTTGTAATATACCAAAGATGTCACAGCGAGGCAAAGGGCACAAAAAACGCAGCAAACTCATCACGCAACCCGCACACATACACCGCACGCACAAAGTTCCGGAATCCGCCAAAGAGTCAACAGCGCAAGCGCGCATTTACACAAAAACGCGCATACAAATCCACGCTTTCATAGATGTAAATTGCCATATTTAATAACAAATCTTGTAATATAATGGTATTTCTTAACAATTTCTGCGGTTTGCAAGAGTATGAAAGTTTTCTGCTTAGCTTCCTTGAGGAACTATTTTCTTTATCGCGGTAACGCAGTGCGCCGGCCGGTCACGTACGGAGCGCGCGGGAAATAGCGCAAAATTCAAACGTCGCAAATGTCGCGCCCTGTGTGCGCGCACAGTTTTAATCGTTTGTATTAAAAAGAAATATTTATTTTAATACGTGAAGCAACCGGCGCGAAATGAACTACGGACCAGCAACGTACACAATTGTCGCTGTTCGTGCTTGTTAGTTTGACATCATGACGAACGGTAGACAGCATGCCGTCCCATTGATTAAACATTTGTATCTGTGCTTCTGCGCTACGATTTGCCACCGGCAAAGTATAACAGCGTAGATTGTGCGTGGTGGCCAAGCAGTTTCCCAGCACACTGGCCAGCACCCCGTCTCTACGTGTTACAGAATAGACCTAGGCTTTCATGTAAAATATGGACACCACGTCGCAGAGATCACCCAAACTTGTTTCATTCTATTGTGCGCTAAGGGCTAACAACTAAACGAAACGCACTCTTTAAAAAACATATTTATTTATTATGCTTACATACTACTTTTCCCACCATCTTGCCCATATTTAACATGGAGGCAATGCCGTTTTCTGACACAGACAGGGCACTGGCCACTTACAATAGAAGCCGATGGGAATCCAGGAGGTGCCCAATCATCGGTCATTGGTCACTGCTTGTTGGGACGTTTGTCTTGTGCTCCAATTTTGTGTATATATATATATATATATATATATACATACAAGGTGGTCATTTTTAAGTCTTACAGAATTTTTAGAAATCGCCTGTGGCAGGTAGCATAATTCTTATCATTGAGCTGGGTTAATCGATGAGGCGGACATTAGTAGCACGAGCAATCGAAACATAGATTCAACTAATTAACAAGAAATCACTATTTAACTTCTTATTTTATTACTTTACGACACATATTGCGATTTACGCATTTGAGCCGGTGAGCTTGTCAGGCGTATCCACTTGGAATGAATTTCCAGAATGACACCAGTTTGGAGATATGCGCCATCAAACTCGCCGTAAAAATGCACTGTTGTTACACTTACTTTGTTACCAAAATGCTGTTTTATACATTGAAGCACAACAGTAACTAAAACGCCCATGTATTTCGTCCCACACTTTGGGCAATAATATCTCGAAACTAGTGTTATCCTGGAAATTCATTTTAGGTGGATGCGTCTTGCAAACTCACCGGCTACAATTCATATATTGCATTATGTGTCGTAAAATAATTAACTAAGAAGTTCATTTGTCAATTTTTGTTACTTATTAGAATATTAGTTTCAATTTCTTGTGTTACTAATGTCCGTTTCTTCGAATAACCAAGCTAAGCGATAAGAATTATGCTACCTGCTACAAGCGATTTTTAAAAATTTTCGTAAAGCCTATAATTTTGAACACCCAGTATATACAGGGTGTCCCAACTTTCTTGCACCGACACTTAAATATATGCAAATGCCACGTAGCTGGACAGAACCAAGGTAATGTTGTTTGCCGTCGCTTACAGATACTCATTTTTTTGCATTAGATAAATAATTAGATAATCATTATAATTATTAATTAATAATCAATTAATAATAAACAATTAGCTTCTCAGATATTATATTTAGATGAAAAGTGTCAATCAGAAAATTATAGAGCAACAGGAAAAACTCCCGATACAGCTTTCTGTTGCCCAATAAGTGGTACATAAAAGTGTTTTTCCGTGCGTGAAAGAAGCTCGCGGACACACGCATAGTGCCTCGAGCGGCTAGTTGTGCGGCAATTTTGCGTGTATTCGCGGGCTTCTTTCACGCTCGAAAAAAAAAAAAAAAAGAAAAAGAAAAAACATCAATTTTATGTTGCACGTATTGAGCAATAGAAAGCTGTATCGGGAGTTTTTAGTGGCAGGAGCGTCGAGTGCCATTTGTTCTTTGGACAGTACTTCCGGTTCACCTCCTGAGATGATCAAGAGGTGAAAATAAATAGAAAAAAATAGTACAGTACAAAACGCACGAATTTCATTAGAGATATGATACCAGAGCATAAGTTTAGCTATAAGTTGAGTTACTGAAGTGTCTGGAATAATTAGAATTAATTAGCTGAGACAACCGGGGACGCAATCCAAGTAAATCAAAAAAATGGAAAAAAATGGTTCATTTCAGAATTCATGACTTTCATTATAGATATGATATGAAAGCGTAAGTTTTGTTGCAAGCTGACTTGCTGAAGTGTCTGGGATAATTATAACTAATTAGCTGAGACCAGATTAAAAATAAATCAGGAAAAAAAGAAAAAAAGTAGTACAGTGCAAAATCCATCGGTTTCTTTATAGACATGATATCAAAGCATAAGCTTAGTTCAAGTTGAGTTACTGAAGTGTCTGGAATAATTATAACTGATCAGAAATCACTTATTACTCCTTGCCAAAGCACAGAACATCAACGCCGGGATGCGAGTGCCAAAAAGAAACACCTAAGTCAAAGTTTAAGGTTGCCTACTCTTTTAAGCATGAAATGCTTTTAGCTCCCGTTGTCGGCGATCTTCAAGTGACCTTGAGCCAAAAGCCAAAGCTGTTATCCGGGCATTCAAAACGAGAACATGCCGGCAAGTTGAAAATGAAATTTAGTCATCCGTAGGCACGAGTACAACTGTGGCATGGACGTAGAGTGCAATATAGCGTACCGTACATGCAATGCATTGTACTTGATATAAACAAAACATATGAGCAAAAAAAATTGTAAATAGTGTCTGCTTGACACTGGCTTTGCCACACATCAAAAACCACTATGACAAGTTGCGAGAATAAAACGAGATCATCCGAGCAACCAGTCAAACTTCAAAAAAGGCGGTCTCTGGCACCAACCCTTTACTACACATGTTAGTTACTCTCCAAACAAATTACAAAAAAATATTGCTTGCGAGTTCTTCCCAATGTTTCTTGACAGTATCACTCAAGCTGTAACTTCTATTACGCTGAAGTTTTATTTGTCATTTCCAATGGCGACGTTCAAAAGGCAGAAAGATACAGGGGCAGATAAAGTGGGCCGATCCTGGAGGCAGTGCAGAAAGGGTCCAACATCAATGGCACCCCTTTCATGTGGGCCGATCCTGGAGGCAGTGCAGAAAGGGTCCAAGCTCAATGGCACATATCCCCTGCGGGCACGCGGACGTTTCCTTGAACTGCCCTTGTCATACGTGGGACCCAAAGAGACAAAAATCAACAGCCCTTTCTCTGTCGAGAAAATGGAGTACTGACTATTGATATGTTGTTGGCATATTCTTGAGGAATTGTTGACACAATATACTTTCAATAATGCCTCAATAGTTATTGAACGTACACAACAATACATCAACAATAAAGTTGTTGAGCGCCTCACAACCGTAAAGTCATTGACTAATTGTTGTTGACATATTGTTAAATAATGTTGAATATTATTGAGAAGTGTTGAGCAATATTGACATTGAATATATCTTAAAGCAAAGCTTGTCGCTGTAAGCATCTTACGTAAGCAAAGGCATATTTTACGTAACCAAAGCTTGTCGTCCGATTCTAGTAAGCGAAGCTTGTCGTCCGATTCTAGCATACTGATTCTAGCGTGATGGCATCCGAAGCCCAGGCGAAACGTCAGCGAAGAGCCGCTGACCCTGAATTTAGGGCAAACGAAGCGGAACGCCTGCGGCAGCGTCGTCTTGCCACAAGCTCCCCCAGTTACGACTCGAGAGATAGGCATTTGGTTCAAGTTATGTGACACTGTATATATTTAGTGGTGATTAAGTAAACAATAAAACAATATATATGTGTAAAACACATACACGTCTACATGTGTGTGTTTCAGATATATATTTAATGTCAATATTGCTCAACAATTCTCAATAGTACTCAACATTATTCAACAATATGTCAACAACAATTAGTCAATGACTTTACTGTTGTGAAGCGCTCAACAACTTTATTGTTGATGTATTGTTGTGTACGTTCAATAACTATTGAGACATTATTGAAAGGATATTGTGTCAACAGTTCCTCAACAATATGCCAAGAACAGTTCAATAGTCATTTTTATAAGGGATGTGGTGGCGCCTATAAAAAAATGGCCTATTTTTACAAAGAAAACAGTGAAATGATAATTGAGCAAATATTAGTTAGCATGGTAATTATTTATTTAGTAACTGATTTGCTGAACTATCCCCAACTAAAATCATCCTGCAGCATTTGAAAAACGCTAGTGTGGGCTCTACATCGGGTTTCCATCGCTTAAATCAGATATTTAAGGCACCAAATTTAGCGCATGAAAATTATACTTTGGGCTTTGCGGGTTAAAAATAAAATAATAAGTATTTCAAATATGAAAACAAAGCATTCCAGTGCTGAAGAATACAACTATAGAAATAAAAATAAAACGAAGATAATTACATAAATATTCACTGCAGGAATGAATAACAACACCCGTCTAAAGAGCCCTTTGTCAAAAGTGCCTTCAGAGGTTGATAGCGCCAAGGCTGTCGTACCATTTTATTGCTAAGAGGAACGCGCTCTCTCGCGGCTTACTGTCTAGGGACGCTTCCGTTAGAGGCACCGGCAGATGCGACCCCCAGGTAGCAATTTTCACGTTATAGTTACGCCGAAAAACCCCAGTGGCACAAGGCAAGTCAGAAAACTGACTATTTGTTGGGTGAACCTGTGCCCAGTAAAAACAAGTAACACTCCGCACAATGATAGCGGTACGCACACTGGTCGACCCTCGAAAATCTTACGTGCGGGTCAGACGCGTTTGGCTGTTTACACATGACTCATTGAACCTTCCATCGTAAACACTGGGGGCTTGCGTGAGTTCCAGAAAGTACACCACTGTTTTTGTCGCGCACGCAATCTGAGCACACAAGGCTGGGTGAAGCCCTGTGTGATCAAGACAACATAAACAACAGATAGAATCAGCGATAAAATTCGAGAAACTTTAGATACAGGAAGGTGCGTCTCGCGCTGGGCAATAACTTTCAACATTTGTTAGCCGGTGAAAGGCTGTCACCGGTGAAAGTTAACAAGTACACGCCGCACTATAGTATAGAAAACCCGTCATTCTGACGGGATTTACGCGAAGCTCTTTTCGTATATTCTAGGTAAGTGATTTGGCCTGCCGTGTGCACATGCCTTTGGAGACGGACCTGACCTGCACGTGTTTTTCAGATCGGAACTGGGTATTTCGGAGGAGCCAGTTTGGGAGTTACTTAAGTCGACGTAGAGTTTTGGAGTTATGACCGCGGTGGTGGTGCAGGGTGCCGGACCGGGTGACAAAACGCTGCACTGAACTCTCGCAGACTGCTAAGGACGCCGGATTGACGATTCTGGTGGACGCGGAGTACGCGAACATGAACGGAGGAATCGAGCTTTTGGGTCTCGCTCTCATGGTCGCCTTCAACGAGCGCGCACCGCTTGTGTGGAACACGTACCAGTGCTACCTGACGGTAAGAGCCCAAATAAACGCCATATAATGCGGTTATCACTTCGCACAAACGAGTGCCCTTTGGCGCCTATATGCTACAGAGTTTTTCCCGCTGATCTGTTGGACACGCTAACTCAATCACTGTTGAGCCTGTGTAAATGTTCTTCACCGCATTGAAAAAAAAAAAAAAAAAAAGACAGCAGTCTTCAGCGATTCCTTGAACTCATTTACTACCACAACAGCATATCCGTTGCCTGCTTCTTCCTCAAATATTTAGATTGGAAGTGGATCAGAACACAGCAGTTATTGCGCGCTTTCTAGGGGGTAGGAGTGTCGGCGCATAAAAACTTATTGATGAAAAACAAGCAATAAAAAACAATAAGTAATATAATATTAAACTGCCATTTAATTATGCAATAGTACTGAAAGAATAGTTTGGATTATATGAAGATGTCCTGACTTGTTCTTTCTGGTGTACGCAACTTTCATTTTGTACGACATCGTAATGCATGGTGTGTAATTCGAATTGCACGCATTGAGAAACCTTACCCTTCTCAGACTCCCTCTGGCTAAGATAGCTATAATTATTCAGTTGAAATGCATAGCTTTGTGGAACATTTTGTTTGCAGCACTTTGGCAAAAGACTCACGTTATGTTCTTTTTCAGGTAGTTCTACATTTCACTATTTGAATATATTCAATTCACATAAACTTGGAACGTCATGTTTATGTTCGTTTGTTTTGTGTGAAACAGATATATTTCTCTGGTTTGATTCTTCAGTAGCACAAGTCCAAACACCTACCTGCCCAACGTGACTGCAGCATGTCATTCTATATAGATGACCTTCAAACACGGTCTCCTCACAAAATTTTAAATCAGCTTTTTTTTTTTTTTTTTTTTTTTTTTTGCGAATCAACATTTATGCCGCATGTGAAGAGGCATTTGCTGTTTTAAAGTCTGCATGCTTTTTAGGCTCGACGACTCAATGACTCGAGGCACGAAGCCCTGCCTGGGAATAAATCACCGCCGAGAACAAAGCTTCTACTGCAACTGGTGTCATGAACAAAATATTGTAGTGCCGCCTACAAGATTTGAGTGATTACATTTTCCCTGAGCACTTGCAGAGCTACTGTGTAAACAGTTCAGTATTGTTACTACGTCGTCAGTGTTGGCAATAACGTTGTGGATGCTTTCGACGTTGTTTTTCGCCAACCACCTTATTCTCGGTGCATCCTCTATTGTGGGCACGTGCCATGTTTGAGGCTTATCGTCATCATTGTCATGTACGCCTCCTTTGTGCCATCGACGCTGCTTTCACGAGCCCGACAGCGGAGAATTACACGCAGAGACACCTCCGTCATGTCAAGAACAATTTCTATGCGATGCGTCTAATGCAATTTTCGTCCGCTACAGGGGGGTTATCCAGCTAGTGGACCGTCCATTTCGGCCGCTGCTGATCGGCTAGAGCTAGGAGAAGACAGGTGCCCCCAGCCAGTCTCCTCCTCGCTCGTACAGCTGCAACCAATCAGCGGCAATCTAAATGGACAGTCCACTAGGTCAGGGGTGTAGCCAGGGGGGGGGGGGGGGGTTCAACCCCTCCCCCGAAATTTTTTCCGCCCCCCCCCCCCCCCTCCCACTTACCCATCCTTTGTTTTCGTCGCTTCGCACTGTCATAATTCAGGAAACCGGTGCTACTATCACAATTTCATTCCTGGGCGCTTCCGTTTGGGTTGGTAATTTACAGCGAATCATGTCTGCATATGAAAAAAAACTGTCACGGTGTTTGTCAAGGCTTTGACACTCTGTGAAGTTTTGGGCGAGAATGTGGCGGCCGCATTCTGAAGCAACAAATGCGCAACAAATGAAGCAACAAATGCGGCAGCCGCATTTTAGATGATGGCGAAAACGCTCGCGGCCCGTTTACTTAGATTTAGGTGCACGTTAAAGACCCCAGGTATACATTTAAATCTCTGGTATACATTTCCGCCGCTTCCCTTCAGGTGCCGGTTAGGCCACGCTCGCGCAGGATCTTAGGCTACGTTCACACTTGGTCTCGAAGCTGTAGGAGGCGGCAAAATCTTGCAAAAATCCGCCCGCCTAGGCGGCCTAACAGGCAGAAAAACAGGCTGCGAGCCAAATCGGTCGCGGGCCGATTTTTTCGCCATGGCGAAGCGGAAACGCGGCGGAAGGTCGTTCTGCTTCACTGGAAGCTACACTAGCATGTAAACAACCGGTCGTAAAATTGAACATGGCACCAAAAGTGTAGGCTGTAAGGCTGATCGACGCGATCAAGAACCAGCCCTTGCTCTACGACAAGAGTGGCATTAAAACGTACTGTCAGCAATACTCGCGATAGTATTCAACGTCGCGCGACCGGAGGTGCGGCAACGAAGCCTTTGCGTGACCCAACTTCTAACACTTGAAAAATTAAATTATGGGGTTTTACGTGCCAAAACCAGTTCTGATTATGAGGCACGCCGTAGTGGGGGACTCCGTAAATTTGGACCACATGGGGTTCTTTAACGTGCACCTAAATCTAAGTACACGGGTGTTTTCGCATTTCGCCCCCATCGAAATGCAGCCGCCGTGGCCGGGATTCGATCCCGCGACCTCGTGCTCAGCAGCCCAACACCATAGCCACTGAGCAACCGCGGCGGGTCCACCTTCTAACACTTTAGCAAAGCCAGGCAGGCGAACCCACCACCGCCGTTTCCGAGGTGTCCGCGTCTTCCGTTTATTTATTGTCCATTTCTAGAAAACAAGTAGGTAGAAGTATAAAGGCCATTTCTTCTTCCACTTCCATGGTAGACAATAGTTAGGCAGATTCCTCGTTGGCGCTCCATAATTCTCCTCGCACGTGTACGGTATGTTGCAGAAGTCGCGGGGTGCTTTTCTCGTCGCGACGATAGATTGGGAGCGTAGGTCTCACGTAGGACGCGCAGGCTTTGGCGAGCCCCTACACAAGGGCCAGCCCGGGTTTTAGCTGTGGTGTTCCCGTTGCCCCTTTGGTGTCCTGGAGGCGCCGACAATACTTAATGATGAAATGTTATTACAACTTGTAAATAAAAGCTATTAAAGAAATATTATCACGCCTAGGCACCAACCTGTGACTCAGCGCGACCGCGCCCGTGTACGTAGAATTACGGAACGCCAACGAGGAACTTACCGAAGGTCGCAGATGACACGCGAAGTTGCGTAAAATGATCACTTTTGATGACGGTACGTGGGTCAAAGAATGAACATACCGCTCAAAATAATGCGGTAATGAGCGCCACCACGCCGACAAACGTACGCAGACTAGATGGATCTAGACGAAAACGGCAGCGGCGGCCGCGGCGGTAGCAAAACAAATGTGAACAACTTGGACAGGCGCGGAAAAAATTTTCCGGCCGCTTACCAAGTGTGAACGTAGGCTTAGTCTGTGCGAGAAACGTCTCTTGTTTGCGATTGCGCCCCTACGGAAGGCTGGTAATTACTGTTGTGTTGTTGAATCCCAAACCAGCAATTACGGAAGGCTGGTAGTTGCTGTTTTGTTGTGGAATCCCAAACCAGCAATGTACACACGAAGGGGTTCATGACAGCAGTGAAATTCCACCGACTCGCAACACAATGCACGAAACAGACAGCCGACAAGCATGAATTACTGCTGTGCGCAGTACAGCGTAAGTAAACTCTTGTTGCAGGCACTGACAGTTCTCGTCGGAGTTCACGCGTCCTGAGGAATTGATTACGTGCATTATGCACTGAACAATACCGGAGTTCATTCCTGCATCACTAGTACACCAATAAGTCGAGATTCTGTGAGGTATAAGGCCGCTTCCTGTTTGCGCCGGCTTAAGTGAAGCAGAAATGAGTTGCACGCACTACTTAAAATGCGTACAGATGCCATATCTATGCTGTGCGGTGAAATATTCTGTACAATTCTGAATCTGTTGACGTAAAGGCAAATGACGGATGCACGCTCGCACACAGCGGAAGACACAGCGGCGCATGTACTTGCCGCAAGAAATGCGAACCTCTCGTATGAGGGAGAAGGGCGACGAAAGCTTCGAAAATAAATAAATAAATAAAGCCTTACGCGTTTTTGCGCGTATTTAAGTTTTCTAGCGCAAAGACGCAGCGAACAAGCTATTGCTATGAGAGTAGGTATAGCCTGGTCACACGTGTATTTTCACGCGTATAGCCGTCCTTGACTTGTGAAAACGCACTTCGCCCCGACGAGGACGACGCCATCTACGCTTAACGCAAATTAACAATTAATGGTGTCTTCTCCGATCGCACGGGTCGTCTCAATGATGCGTTTTCGAAGACTGGTCCATTCAGTGGCGCGATGAGAGACCGTTGCTCCAAACGCCCACTGTATCTGTCGTACTTACTGTATTTACTGAGCTTACTTTACTTTTTACTTAATTTCTTCACAAGCACACGCACACGCGAGGGGGGGGGGGGGGGGGGGAGGGGCGGTCCCATGTCTTTGATATACATGTATAGAGTCTGCTTTAATTACCGATATTTACTATCGATCACGCGACCTAGAGAAAAGCGGAAGCTTGCCCCCCCCCGGAAAAATTTCTGGCTACGCCCCTGCACTAGGTGGACTTTTACAGAATACCCCTCAGTACTACTCTTTCTCGCCCCCGAAATACAAGCACAGCCGCCACTGCTCTCGGAGTCTGTGCGGACCGTAATTACTTGCACTAATTGCCGAGCACTCTTGTTGCAAGGTAGCTCAGTGGTTAGCGAGCTCGGCTCCCAAATTCACATGTTTTCACTGGCATGGCTACATATTCCAGTGAAGTAGGTTGTAAATAACTGTTCTTTTTCCTTGCGCTGTGGCAATGGCGATGCTGTGGATGTCGAGGTGGCATGACGACGATAGATAACTTCATTGCGTGTCGTCGATGATGACAAAGGACATCGTCAGCGTAACAGAATGGATGAACGGATGCAACTGACGGCCAAGGCAAACCTGGGGCCGTATTCTGTAATGCTTCGGTTTTCGAAGAATTCGGTTTGCGTGCAGCGATTGGTCGCCGCCTGGGTGCGAACGCATTTTTTTTTTTTATGACGGCACGCACATGTCAATCGCGCGGAAACCGAATTTGTCGTCTGCTACGAAGCGAAGCCGCGCGCGCTGCTTCGGTCTGATCCGAAGCGCGGTGTGCCGTGTGCAGAGCCTGTGCGTGCCGTGTGCACGGGCGAGATTGCAGCACTCGGAGCAAAATGACGGCGTGTGCGGTGCCTGTGGCGCCTGTTATCGTGCTTTTATAGCGAGCCTCCGTGATAGACAGCGACGACCTCGACGTCGACAAGACGCCTTTGAGATGACAGACGAGGAATTCAGGCGACAATTCAGACTCTCAAAAGCGACAGCGCTCCGACTGTGCGAGAAACTTGAGTGTGTATTGGGGCCGCAACGCAAAGTTAGCGTACGACGTCCCATCTAGCGGCATAAATGGGTCAACCGAAGTAAACAAAATTCGTTAAGGCACTCTCCGCCAGTACAACTCACACACGTTTCATAATGAAAAATATAAACCTCATCAATACCATGAACAAATTATTTTTATTTACCAAGAAGCGCTCGTAAATTGCTATAATTTTACTCGGTTTGTGACGTTCACTGCCACAAAAAAAAAAAAAAAAAAAAAAAAAAAAACACCGCATATCCACGGGGTGAATGATGATGGGTGGGCGAAGCTCCGGAGGGAATCATAGGTAAACCGTGAATCTTCCGTGTAATTCGCCCAGTCTCGCCGCACTAAATCGAACGATTGACTTCCACCAATGACACGCGCCATATGTGACGTCATTCCTATTTTATAACAGCGCCCTTCATTAACGCTAGCACAAACGCGCTAGAAACGTGCAGTACTCTCTAGTAAGGGGGAGAGGCCACAGCGTCTTACGCAGCCGTTTACACATGCCGGAACGTGCACCGCGTTTGCCGACGCCATCACATGACTGCTGAGAGAGTATAACCCCCGTATTCATAAACGGACCTCGACTTGAACTTGACTTGCCACCGCCTTCAACGCGCTTCGAACGCGCTGCCCAAGGCGGTGGCAAGTCAAGTTCAAGTCGAGGATCGTTTATGAATACGGGGGTAAGGCGGAGAGGCCACAGCGTCTTACACCAGCTTCTTACACGGGCGTAACGCGCTAGCACAAACGCGTTAGAAACGCGGAGTCTTTCGTTAATGTTGGGTATTTATTGTCATCGTGGTGCGTGCGTCCATGTGCGCTTCGTGGCGTAGTGGTTAGCGCCGCGCGTTCGGAAGCGAGGGGTCCCTGGTTCGATTCCGCGCTACGGACACAACTTTCGGAATTTTTTTTCATAAAAGTAGACGTGGCTACCTACTACGACGACGACTACTACTACTACTACTACTACATACTACAGAGGAGGGACAAACCCACACCCTAAGGAGCTTCGCCCCTAAAAAACCTTCGCGACGATTGGCCTCTGTCCTTCCACTTGTTTTCATTACGTCAACAGACCACCCCAATGTAAACCGAAGCGTTACAGAATCCGACCCCTCATTTCTATAACTTGACTGCTGTCGCAGTAAAAAAAAAAAAAAAAAAAAGAAAGAAAGAAAAAAAAGCTGTAGGCGACCTGAATGTTCCTTTTCAGTGTCTTTAATGGCGCTAGCCCCTCGACCTCAGGTTAACGCACGTCCTTCTCCTACCACACCAACAGGAGCAACTGACGACGTGTCCTGACACGCCGGCGGAGCGCACGTTAGGACACGAACAGTGAATGGTTCATACCCCTTAAGCAATAGCTCATACCCCTTTAAACGTGGCCTCCCCATTACGACGACAGAAGAGAAAAATTCTACGCTGGAATGATGAGCGGCAACGGCGCCAGCTGTGAAAGAAGACGGCGACGAACGCGTGCGCAGTGGCACGAGCGCGTTCGCGCGGTTGCGTCCAGGGGCGCCAACGAGCCAGCTGTGGAAGACAGACAGACAGACAGACAAATAACTTTTATTCAGGTCCTGAGGAACTGCGTTTGGACGCCCCCTTTCAGGGGGAGTCGGTAGCAGTCGCGGGCCGCTCCCACGCAGGGACCGGAAGACCGTAGCCCTCCGCCCTCTCGCAGGCCCTCAGGACAGCCCGAAGTTTAACCGACAGGTCGCCGCTTTTAAGGGCTTCCTCCCAGACCTCTTCGTCCTGCGTTACGCGACACAGAGTTCAACAGCTGTGGAAGGAAACGGCGTTCGAGCCATTGCTGATGATGATAGTTAATCACCACAATGATGAGAAGAACCTGACGGTTAATTGGCCATTTCCTTAAATAAGCTTATGCTCTTATAGCGTATCTATCCGATACCATTGTTAACTTGAACCATTACCTCCTTTTAGATGGGTTATATTATTCTCATGGTTTCGTAGACACTTCAACTTCCGGTTGCCTAAGGCAGACTTCCGGTGTGCTCCTTGAGAAACATATGGCGCTGCGGAAGTGTTTCCATGCTCGTGTTACCTGGGTGCTAGTGAGTGGCGTGTCTGCTACTACGTGATAAAGTCACAGGGTCAATTCTGTTCACTTCGGTTTACTGCCATTAAAGTGTCCCGGAGGAGATAGTACATAAAGGTTGTGTTTTGCATATATTTCAAGTTACGCATGTCGTTATATATCTGGGAGTCGGCATGCAGCTAGATAATAACGCAAAAAAGCAAGATGCTTAATTGTAGCGTAATTGCTGTTTTGAAAGGTAGTGTAATGCTCTTAAGAAGTTTTTAGGCGGGTAACTTGGGGAGCCATTACGGCGTACGAGCGAGGTGTAGAAGACGTCACTGGGCTATGCAGGACACTCCCGACAAGGTTGGACGTCACCTGTGCCTAGCCACTCGCATGGGCGCCTCGTTCGGCGTCAAACTGGTACGCGGTGCTTACATGGACGGTGAGCGCAGAAAGGCCAGGGAGTGTTGCGAGGTCGACGCTGTCTGTAGCAGCTATCGGAAGACCAACGAGAACTACGACCGGTAAGCTCACGCTCATGCCGCTGACTCCTCATGCATGACCAGCGCCCCGGCGAAAGAATTATTTGTCAGGTGCGTACCTTTCGTCCACGTGATGGCTGCGGTGTGCCAACACTTCCTGAATAGTATCCAGGAGAGTGTGTTTTGTGACATGGCGTCATCTAAAGCAACATCCACAAGTGCATACATTAAAAACGGGGCACCAACGACGCTTGGTTTGTCCATCGTTTTCGCTAAGCATGGTCAGTCGGAGCTCAGGCATTTCCCGGAGATGTAATGACATGTGACGCACAGGCCTAGAAGTTACGTGTAGCAGTTATCGATATCGCAGTTCTACGTTCCTCAATACGTCCCAACCAGAGCCGTAGAAGGCAACGTTCCAGTTTGGAGGTTATGCCAGTCAGTTATTCAGTTTGTCAGTGAGCCAGTCGGTCAGTCGGTTGGTCGGTAGATTACTGAGGTAGATTATTGCGGAATATTATTGGCCACTGCAGTTGTGCCTAGCGGTAGAAGGTCCGCTTCGTATGCTGGACGTACTGAGTTCAAATTCCGGTACTTCTTGTAACGGGTAGAGATGTCCCCTGGCCTGGTGCTCGGCTTCTTGTGGGGGTTCACATCTCGAAAGGGGACCCAATAGAGATTTCAAGCGTGGTCTCTGGGTGCCGTTTGTCCAATCACAGACGACCTTGTTGAAGAGCACCCGCCGTGGTGGTGGGAGGCAAGTGCTGCCGCCGGTTACCGATCGGTAAATAGGTACAAGCGCGTTCCGAGCCTGGTGCTATGCCATTATGGGACTTCAACGCTTGGAAAGTGTGTTTGTCCTCAACGCGAAGGCGTTCCCATCTCTATAGGTGCATTTTGGGCGTCACATAGGAAAGTGCCGCCATGGAAGCGGCCCAACCTCCATTTTTGTGCTCGCGAGGATTGCCACGAGAATTTAGGGTGCAGGCTCCTTTCCCAAGCGTATCACTCCTAAAGAAAGCGGAATGTCAGGCCGGGGTACGCTTGTGCCCATTACCGGTCGGTCGGTGGTACACAATTAGTACATATCGGTCAATTATTACATAAGGCATATGTCTCGAATTTTTTATGGTACATTGCAGCATTAAAGTACTATAGCACGTTGCTAACCTGTGAGCAAAAATATGTTCTACCGCCATCAAAGTCACTGGAAGTTGGAAAGCAAACAAAAAGACCTGTATTTAATCAGCGAAAAAGCAAAAGAATAAGAATCCTTCACCAAGATAAGTTTGCATAGGACGTTCCGTATCGTTACATCACTGCGCTTTTTTTTTTTTTTTTGCTCGTTTTGAACACCGAGTGCAGCTCTAACAAAGCTCGCCGTCGTGTGTGAGTCAGGCGGCGTAAAAAAATGCCACAGAGCAATGTTGATCGTGTAGTGTAACTGCATGTACATGAGCTCGTTTGCGCGCAATAACTTCTCGCATATAGAAGAGCTGGGCTCAGTTGTGATGCCTTCCTTGCTTCGCAAAACAGTGTTGAAGCGACAGACACATGATAATAGCCAACTTTCGGCCGAGACAGTCTGGACGCAGGAGTGGTGCGTGAAGTGGTGGGGGTGACCCAAAAAATACTGACATTCAGGTGGTGAAATATTATTTTCTTCTTATGTGTCAGCTCTTCATTTTTTCCTACTTGCTGCTTGCGGGCATACATGCTCCGGGTTAAAATGCTAACAACATAATTTCTCACCCTTTAGGCGTTAGTTACGCTTCACTTTAACAAGGATAGGATAGGAATAAACTTTATTTGTCCAGCGGTTAAGGCTGTTGGTGCCCGGGGCTAGGCTGCCAGGGGTCCATCGCCGGAGAAAAATCTTTCGAGATCCTCAGCAATGGCCCTGGCCCGCTGGACGGCCCACTCCTGGTCCTCGGGTGCCTCGCTGAGGAGGGCGGCTTGCCATCTCTCAGCGAGGCGCCCCGCTTCAGAAGGTCCTGCTGTTATCTTCCCCTTCCTCTTGGTCCTTCTTCTTCAGGGCGTTGACATTCCCAAAGTATATGGGCCATATCAGCCCGTTCGTGCTCGCACCACGGGCAGCCGGGCGACGGGTGCAGCGCGGGCCACAGGCGGTGCAGGTGATAGGGGTTGGTGAAAGTGCCCGTCTGCAACCGCCTCAGGTCGACTGCCTGGGACCTGTCCAGCCGCCCGTGGGGTTGTGGATATGTCATACGTTCTTTCCTATAGTGTGCAAGAACCTCTCGGTACGAGGCCGGAAACTCCTCGATATCACAGTCGGCGTCCCCGTGGCCCCCAGCTCCGACCGCCGCGATTTGGGTTGTGTTGATAATTCCTCCGGTGGGGTCCCGCACAACAACGGCGGCTGCCCTCTGGGTGATCGCGTCGCGGCGGGTAAGTTGCCTCGCGACGAGATGGGCACGCTCGTTGTGGTTGGGCGGGATGCCGGTGTGTTTTCGGCCGTTAGTATTGTTGTTGTTGCGGCTGTTGTCTTCTTTAGTACCAAGCTCCCCGACGTGCGCGGGGAACCATTTGAGGGACTTGATCGTAATCCTGCCGGACACGAAGTCTCCGGCTCTGGCGTTGAGCATGCGCGCCACATCCGCGCACACCCAACCTTTGGTGTAGTTCCGGATCGCTGATTTGGAGTCGCTTATTATCAGGCTATCCTCCGTACCTCCGTGGAGTACCGCGAGGGCTATGGCCATCTCCTCCGCTGCTTCGGCCGACGGCAGCCTAGCTGATGCCGTGACTCGGATCCTTCCCTTCGTATCTACGACCGCCATAGAGAAGGCTGTTGCTGCTGCCGTTTTTGCCGTAGTAGTAGTAGAGATGGTGGTGTTGGCATCATCGGTTCGTCTCGCACATTTCGTTGTAGTGGCGATGGTGGTCGTCGTCCCTCGTCGCCATCAACGTTACCGGCGGGCCGCGGGTACCTGGCTGCATCGACAAACAGGACGCCTTCTCGTCTTCCGTGCACCTCGAGGATTGCTACCGCCCGTCGTTTACGTCTTTGCACGTCATGCACCGGGTGCATGTTCTTCGGCATGTTTTCCGTCTGTATGGCGTCCCTGACCTCCGGTAGCAGTGTTTCCTTCAGTCCCCGCGCCTCACTTTAACAATAGCCCAAGGAGCTCCGCGTGCTATGTGTTGTCTGTCCGCAGGTAATTCGTGGTAACAGTCTCTTCACTAGGACATTGCTCATAAAACGTTTGAGGTTTGGACAGCTCCAATTCTTAGCTGGTTCTTGAAATTCGCGTGTGTATTCCACCTGCACCTAAGATAAACATTTGGATCAGGTCACCGGAACTCTTCATTTCGGGACAAATAGTTGTCCAGAAAAAGTCAGGTCTCGCTTCGCTGTAGAAATGAACTTCGGGACTGTCCCGCAAATTCCGTGAGGGTCAATAACCCAAATGTATACGACCGACGTGATGTGCAGATAATAAAATGAATTTTACTCAACTAAAAAAAAAGACATACGGGTTCGAAAGAATTCACGCCTTCTAGATGGTTTTCCAGTTGTTTTAAGATCCGCAAGTGATGTTGCTTATCGTCGGAACATTATTCCTGCACGATTTTTTTTTTCAGAAAAAGTTCCACTGTTTTCTTGTGTTCCGTTTGTTAATTTTTTTCTATACTGCCGAATTCCCTGAGAGAATAACAGTGGACGTTTCTGTGGCCGCACTTATTACTGTTTGCAGGGTGCTGTGCTACCTCCTCGAACACATACGCAGTTCGGAGAGGGAGTGCCGCCTGGTGGTAGCGACACACAACGAGGACAGCATACGTACGGCAACCAGACGGTACGACATTTCCGCAGAAGGGCTGCATCTTGTAGACGCTGAACACGTGCTTCAAGACTAAAAATGGCGTCCATGACCTCACCGGCACTTTACACAGCCCGCAGTGTAGCAAAAGCATGACCTTCCAGATTGACTTACATTACTCTCAGGGAGCCGCCGTTAGGCCTACGCGATGGGGACACCACCTATCGAGGACCTCGCCGTATGCATCACTATTACGAATGGCCTCCGAGATATCCGACTGTAATCCTGAACTCATTCGAGTACGACGTTAGAGTTCGGACTGGAAGCCCAAACTCCAATCACATGACTCTCGCAGCTCGTAGAATGTAGTGTCCATCTTTTGCTGCCACGCGGACGCCCCTCACTTGGCAATTTGCGGAAACGAGGGACGCGTAACTTCTTGGTATTCCGATCTAGATTTTCCTATAGCCTTCACATATTCAAATCATTGCAGAGAATATGTGTTCATTTGAAAAAACAAAAAACAAAACAAATAAGGGCATGGCACGTGTTACTTCTCCACGTGGCAATGCAAGAGAATAGGTCAAACATGAGTTGCGAGTTCATGTTCATACCTACGCAAGCTTTTCTGTCACGCAGTGAAGTGGCAACGCCCTTCGAAAATACATAAGATTACGCATGCGTTGAACGCTGTTTAGCTATGTAAAAATTTCTCTATGAAAACAAACAATCGAATTTGTTCGTAACAAACAAAGCGCCGTTTGCGGAACCGCTATCCTTGGTCTGACATAGTTGTATGGTGGTTTCGTATGCTACAGAGTGCAATTTTAAAGAGAGAAGTCCACGTTACATAATATTTTTTAAAATTTTCCTGCCTTTGCGTGTGTCTCGCACAGATCGTTGAGGATTAAGTCTGATTAAGCGGTTACGCTATCAGCGAAATCTCGTGCGTGATATGTCCAAGAGTTGAAGCTACCACGAGAACAACGAGAAAATCGAGCCGTTAGTGATGAGCTGCAGAATGTTCTTGCCTGGTCATTTCATCAGGCGCAGGACCACAATACGCCAACAAGGTGACACAAAGGAAGTGTCATCTTGTCGGCATGTTTTTGTTGACCTATTGTTTGTTGAAGTCTACAGATCACAGCGGTCGTGTTATGTTTTGTTCTGCTATTTCATTTTCTTCTAGGATGCAGGAGCTGGGTCTGGCTGTTAACGACAAGAGGGTCAGCTTTGGACAGCTGTTGGGCATGTACGATCACATCACCTTCCCTTTAGGTAGGTCATGAGCAAATGTTCTATTTCGGGATGAGTAGATCACCGCGATGAAATGATAGGTGTAATAAGAAAGCAATTGGGGGTAGCCAACATACTAGTTGAGAATAGTACGACAAAAAAAATGGAGTTGGGCACAACATACAAGGCGCAGGGCGGTAACCGGTGATCTATTAGAGAGATAGAGTGATTAAAAGTTCACGCAGAAACTGCTCTGGGAGTTGTCTAAGCATGCCTAGTAAGCATTGTGCCACTTGCTCATCTCCGCGCAGACCAGTGTCATTATCAGTGTTATGACACTTGATCCAGCCAGCACAAGGTGCATTAATAACGCAAGCAAGGTACTGCAGGTGGCTGCCCCAGGTGCGCGCTGATGACGTTCCGATCATCATAAGCCGTTATCGCTCTTTAGTGCCGTGTCCATCCGTGTCGAACCATTATGAACCGTGATCAAATGACTCCGGTGGCGGCACGGACCCATCCAACGTACTCTGGCATGGCCGCGCGAAGCGTATTGCTACGTGTACTTGTAGTACACAAGTACGTGTACTACTATAGACTTCGTACTACTTGTAGTACACAAGTACGAAGCGTATTGCTACGTCTAGTTGTACTACTCTTTCTCAGGTGCCCGCGTTTCAATGTCTAACAAGGGTTATCGATTATCGCAGGACGCTCCTGTATGTATCGGACGTTTCTCGAATGTTATCGATGGTTCTATCCGCTGTCTGTTGTCACCGAACTTCGCGTAATCTGATTGCATATATGCGCGACGCGAATTGTGTAGTACTTTCTGGAAGACACGCTGGCACCAGCGATTACTGTGGTACCTTCGATGACTCATGTATAAAAGCCGACGCGCTTGACCCACTGATCAGATTTTCGACGACCGCCGACTGTGTTCGCCGCTACCGTTGTTAATTGAGTGTAGCCTATTTTTGTGGGCGCAAGTTCACCCAATAAAGAGCTAGTTTTCGGGTGTTGAATCCTCAGCCATCCGAGAAACGAGCTTATCAAAAACGGGCCGGAATTCCCTACATACCCGGTATCAGCGAAGCGCTTTCAAGGATATTTTCAAAATATGACTTACGCATTGCGCATGTGCCATCTAACAAGCTCCGCAGCAAAGTTGCCAACGTGAAGGACCGCTTACAAGACGAAAAGTTCCCGGGGGTAATCTATAAGATCCCGTGCCAAGACTGCAACTTTTGTTATATTGGCGAAACAGGAAACTTCATTCGACGACTGAAAGAGCACAAGCGCGATGTTCAAAATCACCGCCACGTGTACAACGCACTGGCGGAGCATGTGCGCAAGAGTGAACACTCTATCGCTCGGGAAAATGCTGCAATCATGGCTAAAGAGAAAAATCCGACAACGAGTCTGCTGCTAGAATCTCTGCTGATACAGACGACGCCAGATACCGTTAACAGGACAGATGGAAACATGCCTCAAGTTTATGCCCGTTCATTACGTCATATACTGCATATTTAACTGGACAACGATGCTACGTCCGCTGCATTGTGAATAAGGAACCTGTACAGGCTCCGAAACGTCAAAACACTTTTTTGACTTGGTCAGTGACCGTAATTTTCATTAACCCAGTGTTGCTGCTGTTTTCTTCATAGTCACTATTACGTGACAACATCTTGAAAGCAATCTGCGAAGCGGACAGAGAGTGTCAACTGCTGATAGCTCTGCGCGCTGTGTTTTAGCCGCTCCGCGTTGAAGTGAGACACGCGGACGCATATATTGAAAGCGATCATCTTACGAGAAGGACGGATGGGCGGATGCACGGACATTTGTCTCGTTGGTTAAGCATAGCAATGCTTAGGCATTTAAAAGAAGGCAGAGATGTTAACCAATCAAGAGTCCGGTTAGCTACCCTAGGCTGGTTGAAGGTTGAAAGGGAATAAAAAGAAGGGAGAGTGAGAGAGAGGGGGGGGAGGGAAGACGTGCACGGTGTCAGAACCGCTCGCACAATTAGACGTTCTCAAAACTGCCTTCTGAGCCGATGGTCGGTGGGGATGGTGTAGTATTGTCTGTTCACCCAGAGGACGATCATCTAATTTCCTGAATGTCTTGGACATCGGTTGTGTTCGTGCTTCAAACTGAGGACAGTGGCACAATAGGTGGTCAATGCTTCCCTCGCCGCCGCAGACATCACATACAGGATAGTAAGCCATCCCAGTTGGTGCTGAATAAGCTTTCGTTAAGGAACTCCCAACCACAACCGACACAGAAGAGACGCTTCGCGTAGGTGCAGTCCAGTCGGAGGTCCGAGTATCAGCGAATGGTTTATTATATGCAGTTTGATGCCTTGCATGTGTGGTATTCCACTCAGCTAACGAGAGTGTGTGTGCTAGAATGCGAAGCTGACTCGCAGCGTCTGTCCTTGAGAGAGGAATGGGGAACCCGACGGCCGTCTTCAACCCCCGATCCGGTGGCCGACCTTCTCCTGGTGCCGCTTCTGGAACTCTTCCTCCGTCTGCCAGCATGCCTCGTTTTTCTTCCCTCTGGTCCGTGTGTTGCTTTCGGATTGGTTATCTTCGGGCTCCGTGGGCATCGGTCATTGGCCCCCGTGAGCGCCGTGGTTCTTTCCAATTGGATGCTTCGTTTGTTTGTTTTCTTTTCTTTGTGCCGCGGCGCCTCGTGCTTGACGCTCTTTGTCATCGTCGTCGTCTTGCGCTCAACATGCTCACGTTCACACGTGCACAATTCACTGAACTTTGTCTTCGCGCACTACCACACACCGCAAGCCTATATTTATGTCCACTGCAGGACGAAGGCCTCTCCCTGCGATCTCCAATTACACCTGTCTTGCGCTAGCTGGTTCCAACTTGTGCCTGCAAATTTCCTAGCTTCATCACCCCACCTAGTTTTCTACCAACCTCAACTGCGCCTCCATTCTCTTGGTACCCATTCTGGAACCCTAATGGTCCACTGGTTATCCATCCTACGCATTGCATGGCCTGCGCAGCTCCATTTTTTTCTCCTAATGTCAATTATAATTTCTGCTATCCCCATTTGCTCTCTGATCCACACCGCTCTCTTCCTGTCTCTTAACGTTAGGCCGAACATTTTTCGTTCCATCGCTCTTTGTGCGGTCCTTAACTTGTGCTCGAGCTTCTTTTTTTTAACTCCAAGTTTCTGCCCCATATGTTAGCACCGTAGAACACAATGATTGTACACTTGTACACAGCGGTAATCTCCCAGTCAGGATATGACAATTCTTGCCGTATGCACTCCAACCCAATTTTATTCTTCTGTAAATTTCTTTCGCATGATCAGGGTCCCTTGTGAGTAATTGACCTAGACAAACGTACTCCTTTACAGATTATAGAAGCTGACTGGCGATCCTGAATTCTCGTTCTCTTTCCAGGATATTTAACACTTTTTGTCATCTGCATATTCATCTTCAACCCCACTCTTACGCTTTCTCGTTTAAGGTCCTCAATCGTTAGCTGTAATTCAAGCCTGCTGTTGCTGAATAGGACAATGTCATCTGCAAACCGAAGGTTGTTGAGATATTCGCCGTTGATCCTCAATCTGAAGCCTTCCCAGTCTAAGAGCTTGAATACTTCTTCTATAGCATGCATTGAATAGCATTGGAGAGATTGTGTCTCCTTGCCTGACCCCTTTCTTGATAGGCAACTTTCTACTTTTCTTGTGGAGAACCAAGGTAGCCGTGGAACCTTTGTATATATTTGCGAAGCTATTCACGTATGCCTCCTCTACTCCTTGATTATACGCAAGGCATCTATGACTGCTGGTATCTCTACTGAATCAAATGCCATGAAACTGCGTCGCCATCGATCTGCACAAGTCCTCCATTGTCGCCTTCGAACGTTGTCGACCTTACTGTTGACGGCGTCCCTACCGATGCGCTAATTGATACTGGAGCAGCCGCGTCTGTCCTAAACGAACGCCTTTCTCGCGCTTTACGAAACGTTACGACGCCACTTTCTGGGTTTTCGCTTCGCACAGCAAGCGCCCAGCCCGTTCAGCCTTCAGCAGCATGCACATCTGGAGTTTTTATTCAGGGCGCCTCTCACGACGTGATACTTGGGTGGGACTTTCCTTCGGGAAATAACGCCGTCATCAACTGTGCGCGGGCTGAAGTCGGATTATCGCCTCTGTGTGACGTGCCTCTCGTCGGCGCCACTTCGCTTCCCGCTAAGCTAGTCCTTCGGGAAGACATCGCCGTACCGCCGTACTCGTCTGCCGTTGTTCCCGTCTTTTGTGGCGCTGTCTCTGAAGGCGCTGTCCTCTTCACTCCTTCGGAACTCTTCATAACCCGCAAAGATGTTCCCCTCCCTTTCGCCACGCTTGACATTTCAGCCGGTTTCAGCTCCATCGTTTGCAATCCGCTTCCTACAGCCCCGATGGCTCTTTCCGGCGAAGCACTTGGCCGTGTTCAGCGTCTTGATGACATGTTTATTACCGACGTGCCGGATGCTTCGCATGCAGAGCTCACTGACTTCTGTGCACTTTCCACTTCTAATCCGCCATCACCTGACTTATTCACACCATTCCTTGCCGATGACCTTACTTCCGAGCAGCGCTCCCAGCTTCTTCACCTGCTTGCCCATTTCCGTTATTCTTTTGATGTCGCTCAGCCTACTCTGGGTCGCACGTCAACCGTCAGCCACCACATCGACACTGGCTCCAACGTACCATTGCGGCAGCTTCCGTACCGCATCTCAGCCAAGGAGCGTCAGGTGATCAGTGAGCACGTCGACGACATGCTTCAGCGCGGCGTCATACCCCGCACCTCCACCAATTGTAAAGGGGTGTACTGAACAATTCAGATGGTAGCGTCTGTTCGTAACAGAGAAGGCAGGTGACGCAGAGCAGGAACAGCTGGTTGCCCGGACGGCTCACACTCGTGCTAAG
The DNA here is from genome assembly GCF_013339745.2 of Dermacentor silvarum. Classification (NCBI taxonomy): domain Eukaryota; kingdom Metazoa; phylum Arthropoda; class Arachnida; order Ixodida; family Ixodidae; genus Dermacentor; species Dermacentor silvarum. The sequence continues at coordinate 130,464,708 of NC_051155.1, forward strand.
CACTGGCGATCCGGCTGGCCCCCTGGTTGCACGGCAGGCATTGAACAGACGATCTGGCTGGCCTTGTCCTTGTGCTCTTCTTCTTCATTACACCTTTCCATAATCTATGAAAGTCATATAGAGAGGTTGATTTTAGTCCGCAAATTTCTCGATTACCTGATTGATGATATGGATGGGATCCATCGTAGAATATCCATTCCTGAAGCCAGCCTGTTCTGATGGTTGACGGAAGTCAAGTGTTGCCCTGATTCTATAGGAAATTATCTTGGTGAATATTTTATACAATACTGAAAGCAAGCTAATGGGTCTATAAGTCTTCAATTCTTTAACGTCTCCGTTCTTATGGATTAGTATAATGTTGGCGTTCTTCCAGATATCTGGTACAGTGGTAAGTCGTGAGGCATTACCAAGTCCAGCAATCTGGGACATCGACTACTGCGGCGAAGCCGACCCTGGGGCGATGCGGTTGGCGTAACTCTATGGGAAGCATATTTTAAAAATCGATTACTAAGCAATGGCTCGTTTTTCGCGATTTGCACTTTAGGCACTAAATCCCGACAACGTTCTCACGGTATATGTCGAGTGTAGTCTAATTCCACTGGCTGGATTTTTTTCCTGGGGCACTTTTGTAGACCCATTGAAAATGCATGGGGTAATTTTTAAAATGTAGTTTGCAGCACAGTAAAAACTCATCCGCTAATTGCACTCTAGTGGCACATACTTTAGGTCTCTCTATATATGTAGGTCCAGTTTGGTTTTAATCCGCTGGCTGAATTTTTTTCCTGGGGCGCTTTTGTTTGGCTACTATGCGGCAAAGCATCTCTACAGGGCCAAAAGATTCGTTTGCCGTGGAATTGATGGGAAAGAGCTTGCGGACCATGTCAAAAATGGACACGAATGTGCAGCTGTGATGCATATTTGCGCCATGACGTATAAGAAAAGATGATGGTATTAGATTCTGCAAGAAGGAGCGGGCCAAATGGCTTTATGGAGTGCCATCGAAGCGCGAAGCATGGTTGCGCGCCCCCCTTTTTCTCAAGTTTCGGTGCATGGTAAAGTGTTTCATTTGGTATTTAAAAAGATAAGGTGCTTAGACAGATTTAGTATTAGGCAAATTTTTGACGCAAAAGGACATCGCCAAATAGAGCACTTGTTACTTGTGTTTACGTGTTACTTGTTAGGTGTTTACTTAATTTGTTACGTGTGAAGCGTGTGTTTAGTGCAATGTGCCGACAATGCGAAGGTTTGAATATTATCAGTGTAAAAACAAATTGAAAGGAAAAACTCATGATCTATAGTGCGCGCGACGGCACGAAATAAAGAGGAAAAGATAGTCCCCGTGTTACAGCGAAAATCAGCAGCTTCGTCTCGTTTAATAAACCATCCCGTTTTAGGTTTAAATGCATAAGCATTTCTATGCCTACCAAATGAGAAATTTGTCCGTCCGTCACGTAAGACGAATGCAATGGCTCATAACCACGTAAGGCAGAGGCTACAAGCGCTCAGCGAAGTGAAGCGAACAGCGCATACATTCATTCAGATCACCCATACAATACACAGAACAGCACACGTTTCAATAAAGAACAAGTGCAAAACAAGCATCCGAACCATGAATAAACATTGCATGCTCCCTCAGCAATTGTAGTGGTGGTTTTGTAACAGCTTAGCTGGACATACAGGTTAATAAGGACCGATAATAGTTCGTCAGGTTCGGATCGTGTTCGATAAGGTTGATAACGACCGATGAGGGTCTATAAGGGTTTATGCTGGTCGAATCAAGTTTCATAACATTGATGATGACACCGGGCAGCGTGGGGATTAGCAAGCGGCACAATGCTTGTGCATACTTAGGCAACTCCCGGAGGAGGTTCTGCGTGATTTCGTTTTTCAGTTCGGAAGTATAACTAAAATCATGCGTGCCTGTTAAGTGTACGCAAATCTCGCACGTTATACGCGAAGGTAAGGTTGTGAGATTTGAGAAAGTGGAGCCGCAACCACTGAACTAAACCGGGTCAATTGTTGTAGGGCCTGCTGTGAGCCACACGATTGCTTAGCTGAGCAAATTGGTAATCTCTTGAGAATACTTCTCGGAGCCCCGCTTTGTCGGGAATATTTCCTCTCGTAAGGTGACTCTTACAATGTCCTCGTAGCGCAGCAAAACACTGGTCTGACGATCGTTCGGACATGACTAACCTGATTCCGCGCTTTTAAATACAGTCGCACCAAATCGCTTGGAAATACGAAGGAAACATACAATGCGTTTGTTTCTCCACAGACTCAGTCGTACTGTGGGGAAACAAGCTTCTAGTTTATGGCAGCGGTATTTCCCGTACACAACTTTTTGTAGCGTTAGCTACACTGGCCTAGCCAAGGCCGTTTCGCGCGGCACACCAAGAGCCGTGCTGCGCATGCGCAAGGATCAGTGATGTCAGACGGCTTGCGCACCGGAGCCACCGGAGCCGGCACCTCTCGCGCACTCCGCCGCCGCCGCGCGCGACTCACCGCCGCCGGTCTGCGCATTCCAGAGGAGTGACGTCGTAGCCGTGGTAGACGCACTGGCGCCGGCGCGCGCTCGCTGTGCAGTCGCCGTCTGACACTGCGCTGGAGCCGCTGCGCTTCTGACTGGCGTTTGCCAGTGTGGTATAGCCATGGAGAAGGAGAGCACAAATGCTGCTCCACAGCGCAGAAGAACGGAGAAGCTTGACTCATCGGATCCCGAAGTAGTTGCCTGGCAATTGCCGGTTGAGCGTAGGAGGAATGAACAGAAGAAGGCTAAACGTGCTGCGGAGACACTGGAGCAAAGGGAAGAACGTCTAGCAAAGTGCAAAAATAAATATACATGTGCCACATAATACGTATACCGCGTGTGTGTCATTGGAGCAGCCGTAAGCATGACAATCAAGCTAATCCTTGACAATCTAGACTATGTCACATGTAAGGGGTCGCCTGTGGCGAGAAAAGAAGAGGACGATTTAAACAGAGCGTTCCGAACGGCGCGAGCGCGCGAGGCGCACGAACCGAGGCATAGTCGAGGGATAAACGGCGCTGTCCGTTGTGTTTCGACGTGGCACCGGGTCAGGAAGGTCGCATCTCCAGCTATGCTCTGGCGACGGGAGACTTGGGGGTCTGGTTGAGTCCGCGACGCTGGCCGTCCAAGGTGTGGCCGTCGACTTCGGCAAGTTCGGGCGAGGCTCCTGGACGGGCTGCAGCTTCTCACGGCAGGACCAGGCACCCCAGAGAGGATCCCCCTTCTGTGGCAGACCGGCACGTTCTAATCTCCTCGGGACGACACGTCGGCACTTCTGAAGAAGTTGCGACGCATCCCGACGCAAGGCCTAGGCAGGTGGGCCTAAGCTACGGCGAACGCCATCGCTGACGAGCTGACGAGCTCATCACCAATGAAGTACCGACGAGCTCACCACCGACAAAAGAGAACGCGAGTCGTCGGCATCTACGGCAGTAACGACGCCCCGAATGAATGCGACTTGGACCCGACGAGAGGAGCTTCAAGTCGGCGGTCCGTAAGAGCCCATGTTTTTGTTTACGACGCAGTTAGGCCGGGGCCAAGGTGGCCAGACTCTGGCGAGCAAAAGCTAAGACTGACCGAGAGACTAAGGCGGAGCGAGGCTCCGAAACTGAGATAGTTTTGTTTAAGTAGTTTCTAGTTAATCTGAGTTTGTTGTTTGAGTTCCAGTGAAGACTTTTGTTGAATCAATTTTAGTTTCGCGTGCCTTTAGTTTGGAGTTACGGTTTTAGTGTTGCGTGCCAAGTGCTTCTACCGTTCTTGTAAATATTAAATCCTTGTTTGCTGTGCCGCCAGTCGTGTCTCTCCTCCATCGAGAGTAGCGTATGCACGCAACTCTCCACACTCCCAAGTAAAGGTGACAGACAACCAGGAAAGCAAAGAATAATCAGCTTAACTTTTGCTAACGCTACGTATATCCTGGCATAGCCGAGCTAAGCCACTGCAACTTTTTTTATTATTATTGTGAAAGCAGTTATATGTACACTCCAGGCGCATTTACGCCGACGTCATCCGCGTCGCCTTCGCTGTCGCCGCGATGTTCCGTGTGAAGTCCGACTGCGATAACATCGCGGCCGGATCCCGTATGTTGACGGTGCGAGTGGAAGCGTGCCAGATTCATCTTAGAAGCCTGGTGGCTCAATCTCGAAGGTTATGAAAAACGGCGCACAACAATGCCTCAAGCAAGCACGTCTCGCTGTATATTGTGTGTATTACACGGACAAACAGGTGCACGCAGAACATCAACTCACCACTCTCGGGTTGCCCTAAAGGCTGAAGAAATTAAACATTCACTGTTAAGATCACTGTGTACTATCGTGAGTCAAAGCAAACAGCAGAGAAAGCTTAGCTTACTCTGCTTACCACACTGAGTCAGTACCACATAATTTTATTGCGATTGCAAATATATGGACACTCCAGGCACATTTCCGCCGTCGTCGTCGACGTGATGTTTCGTATAATGTCCAAATGCGATAACATCGTGGCTGCGTGCCGTATGGTATGATGAAAGCGTGAGAGGGTGAACAAAGAATGGTTGCTCAGTCTCGCGTGCGCAAGGGAGGAAGGCTGGGAAAAAGCGCTCCGTCTTCCATCGCGCACAAGGCCGCAGGGAAAGTGGGGGACGTTTTACTCCCGTGGCGGCTACGTATGGCGCGGCTGAGTGCGGCCGCGCGGCCCCGATCTAGAAAGCGATCTGCGCTGGGTACAAAGTCTAGGCGGGCCGATGGCTGGGACCCTATAACGTAAAACTATTCCAATCTGTTTTTCCTTCTAATCACCTGATGTCCAATTTACGTAACCGCCAACGCAAGCATCGGGCGGTGACTCGCAGCATTGTTTGAGAAGGCTATTGAAACGCTCTCCTATTTATAGGAGGTCACATGTTGTTTGCTTTCAAAAGGAATAGCATTGCCTAACTTAACATATATATCTACCTGATTGGCTGACCAAGGGCGATGAGCACGCAGAAGTGGAGGGGGTAACGTGAGGCCGGGCTAGCGCAGTGAAAGTAGATAACCTGATGAGCAGGGTGTTACCGGCGTCTGCGTTTGCCCTGCTTCTTCTTACTTAGCTTTCGGTGTCTGCTATAAAATCACGTCGGCGTGCAACGGAAACGTAACAATGCAGCTAAAACGAATCTTCAGTGAAGAAACTTTGACATAGCGATGTCGTTTTCGTTCTGAAAGGACTCGACAACCATATAATGTCACGCAAAATTTTTAATATAGGCAAATAAATCCATTCTCCACGGCAGCTCCGACTAGCCAGTGCCAGAGCGATCGGCGGGTACCCACCTTCTATTGATGTCAGAACGGGGCAGTGTCCGGCTATTAAAAAGAAAATTAAGTTTTGATCGGCGTAATAATGCATCTTTAATGCGTACAAGCCACCTTGACGCAGTGATTTTTCACGGTTTTTGGACGTCAGGTGACAGACAGGCGAAGTGGACGCAGCCCGAAAACTTTTGACCAATTGCGGAAGGCTGATGGTAAAAAGGCATAGAATCGAAAAATAATATTTTTCTGTTGTTCGGTCTCACATGCATAATTAGTGTGCACACGTCATATAAGAGTGAGTAGCTCTCGCGGTTTTTTAACAGCGGAGCTGTTTAAGCCGAGCGTTAGTCCGTAACCTGCGGACAGAAATTGTGGGCCGATCCTGGCGGTAGTGCAGAAAGGGTCCAAGCGTAATGACACATACCTCTGTGAACTGGCGAAGCTGAGCCTGGATAAGTCTAGCTAAGCATGGTTGGGACTACTTAAGCTTAGTCTCTCATCGATAGACAATCGATAGTCAACCAGCAGCTAATCGATAATCGATAAATATTCAATAAATTCCGGAAAATGCTGGGAATGACTTGGTAGTGCTTAGCCTAGTCCAAAAGCCATGCCAAGCTAGGTGCCCATCAGCTCCGCTTTCTCTGTAGCATTGCGCCTCCCGTGCAAGCTACGCTAATATTTTTCCTTTACGTTGCGTGAAATACAAGTGAAGTTGGGCAATCAAGGAGGCCTGATTGCAAAAATAGAATAGAAGCAGTTTGGAATAGCTTTTCGTTAAGGTGCCCCTGATGCCTTCGTGTGTGGTGTATTCTCGGCGCAATTAGTTAGCGTTGAAGCTACAAGTAGCACGATGGACAATTCGCTCGCTGTTGCTGCCACTCTCCCCCACGCCATCGTTTAGACAGCGAGTGTCCACGCTTATCGAGAGAGATGTGCTCGTTTGTGATTGTGCGCGCGTGACAACGTGCAGGTTAGTTTAGTTAGTAAGCGAATGTTTACAGCCGTTTATGCAGCTGATAAAACGACTAACCTTAGTTTGCACAGCTGTCTAATAAATTTCTGTCGCAATCAGTGATTCGCCTGTCGGGCGAAATTGACCTTATTGTTAATATTATTGTAGTTAATATTATTATTACTTATTACGCTCAAGCCAGGCGAAATACACATACAAGTTTCGAATACAGGAGCAGTTCTGTCTTCTTGCGACTGAGTGCCGATAATTTTTTCCAGCAAATGGGGCACAGCGTGTCGTTTACAAAAAGCAGCTTGGTGTCTGCCACTGCGGATACGGTGGCATAGACATGCTGTAAATCCGGTTTTCTATTGGATGGCGCATATCAGCACGCAGAAAGAGAATTTCGGGTGGTGGGTCGATTCCTTGTTGGAAAAACGGATATATCCTCTCGCGCAAGCCGTTGCTTTAAAAGTGAATCCAAAGTACAAGTGCCCAAAAATGGTGGTATTAGGTAGTGTGCGCTCTTTCCCGTCTCTTGTTGTTTTCTTCCTGTTTGTTTTGGGCAGCGTCTCAATACATTAACATAAGGTCACTGTCTCGTTCGACGGAAACACCTAAACATTTTTGCAGTAGGTAGAGTCATCTGCGTTCGGCGTTCTTGGAAGTAGTCCCCTTCCCAGGTGATCAAAAGCACAGTGCTACTTCATCTTCTTTTCCTTTTATTAAACGTGCGACATTTAACGGTAGTGCGCGAAGGCGAGTATTACAAGCTTTTGCGCTGTAGTCGTTTTTTATTGAAAGTTGCACACGTGGCTCCACTCTCGTGCGGCCGAGACGTGGACTGTGAGAGTATGGTCATTTATCGGACAATGCCAGGGCTACTACTTTTGTTTTCCTCGCCAAAAAAACGTCCAACCCCCCTAGTCGGTCAAATAACAGTCATAACTTTACCACAAACAAGACAAATTGGCTTTGTGCTTTTGAAAGCAGATAGTGACAGTCTATCACTCTTTGTCTTTGGATCTTAGCACTTTCTTTCTTTCAAGCCCATACTGCCCTAGAAAAACGTCGGTAGAATTTTTTTTCTGGTTAAAATAAGCATTCTCAATAGGAAGTTAACATTTTCGACAGTGTTCGTCTTCTACCACAGTGCGACGTGTGTGGCGGCGTTGTGTAGAGATTTGAGGGGAAAAAAACGGTCAAATACGATATTGAGCAGCTGACTGCTGCACTCTCGTTAAATGCTAAACGCTTTTTGGGTGGCATGACACCATTACACACCCTTACGTTGTCATTTTCTTGGCACATGAAAAATTTGTGCTCTTCAAATGAATGTTCCATGGTGTAAGTGCTGCATTGTTTTGCTTCTTTTATTTAATGTACTGAGCTTGAAAATGCCGCTAGTCAGACATAATAGAGACAGAGAAAGGCCCAACTGCACGCGGCATAGTCTTATCCTTACAAGAAATTCGTTAACGAGACAGATCATGAATCCAACTACAAAATGATATCTCGCACCAAAGGAATGTGGGAAAAACCACTAGGACACACTAAGTTCGACAATCTTATTGTTAACAGGTGATTCAAGGGTGACGTAAGGCGACAACTGTTGCATATGACGGCGTGCATACGACTATACCATCAATAGAATAACATGACTTTAGTGAACCAAGAACCAATATGCAGGCCATGCGGTAAAACTTTATTATAGGAACACATTTTCAGCATTGTTCGTACAACTCAACGCTTGAAGCCTGTGTATATTTGCGGTGGTACGTATATGTTTTATTGCTGCATGGCCCACTTTGGTTATTAGCCTGCGTAACACCGTGACTAAATTTCGCCCATCGCACGCACATTTAAGCCTTCTTGAAAACAGAACCAGGACGATCAGTCACTGGAACAGCCTTTCATTTATTTATCACACAGTCCCATATTCGCTCGAGGAGGATTATAGCGGGGAGCATGTATACACGCATTAAAACTTTTTTCAAGGTAACATTATAAGAAGTGATACCCAAACCAAACAAGATCTAAAACAGAGTAACAAAGCACCAGGGGCCGAATTCACAAAGCTTTTCGATCGTAAGTGCTGCACCACGATTGGCTGACACCTGCTTCTGCGACCAGTTTTAGCGTGAGAACGTTTTTGTGAATCCGGCCCCAGTATGTAGCATACAAAAAATTATGGTGAGGCATTAAAAACAAAATAAAAGAATAGCCTCGTAGTTACCATGAGCCTAAAAGAAAAAGATTTTGAAATTAAAGGCGTGTAAAATTGTTATACATTACCAGGAATTTGGGACATCGCCCGAACAGTGCCTCCTAGCGGCCGCCTCTGAAAACATACGCGTTTTCTATGGGAGAGCGTCGTTTTTTTTTTTCAAATAACTAATCATAGAAGCCGTGTTTTAAAATATTCCCGTGGAAATAGGCTCTTGGCGCTAAGCCCGAAATAACATGCAAGTGGTACCATTACTTACGGCAGAAAACTCGTTCCATATTGGCGGGTGAAGTTTCAGTTATGCTAGTCTATTGAAAAGCCAAAATTTTGGAGGCTTTTTTTGGCCAGTAAAAAGCAATTTGCGATGAACCTATTGCATTGACTGACGTATTCCTGGGGATTTATCAACTTCAATGATTTATCAACTTCAATTAATCAGCTTTCAGCTAGTTGCAGCAGAAGTTCTTGAAATGGCAAAGTCGTTCCAAAATCGCAGTTTTCATAACAAGGTCGCGGAATTTATTGTGGTACATATATAAACCTAGTTTCGCCAACAGCAGCGCTTCGAAGCGGTAGCCGAGCGTGTTAAGCGACACAAGATCAAGATCGCTGATAACCGCGATCGTGAGTTCGCAGGTTCGAAGCCAGCTGTGCCGGCGCTGCTTCTTATCACTTTGGCGCTGTTTAGTTTGGCAGTTTTCCACCCGATGGCATATTCCGAAATGCAGGACATTGGTTACGGTTCTTGTTTAGTTTCTTTCTACTGTACCAACGTCTTCCTAAAAAATAGCTGGCTGGTTTAGAGAACATGCGAACGTGTTTCCAATGATCTTTTGCACTTTAGGTATATTGTATCTTGGAAAATAAACCCAGGTAACATGTTTTGAAAGTACATTTCTTTCTTAAGGTGAATATTTATGAAGACATTACTAAGAAATATTTGCCTTTTCAGCTACGTCTTGGGAAAGGCGTGTTTTGTGCAACTCTTGTGCGGCTTGAAACGTGCCACAAAAATAAATAGTGCCCAGTGTGTGCAATTAAAAGACACAGAAGTAGAAAAAATTGGCTGCAGCCCCAGGACGTAGTATTTTTACAAGGAATACAGTTGAAGCTATTGACTGAGTGTATTTGCATTATATCAAAGCAGAATTTTTGCGCATACCTGACCTTCAGTGCAAATGAAGGATATCCGAATTATTGCACAAGCGTGTTTGCTTAGTACAAACCAGTACCTCGAAACATAAACATTCTACCCTCAATATGCAGCGCACGTGTCCTATCATTTGAACCATTCCCATATACCTTCACAAAATTCCCAGAAATACTAAAAGTCTTCATATTCTTTTACCCTTTTACCACAACTTACGCAGAGGAGTATTGGAAATTATGCGAAAAGACTCTGGGACGTGTTAATGTAGCCTGTCGTGTAAAAATAGAGAACGACTCCAATCACAGACCAACCCTTTTTGAGTTATGCCCCCAAAGTTGTGCAAGAAGACACTGTTTTCAGCTACATTTACCGAAGTTGCCATATAGCATTCTGCTGTTCTGTTCTTGATTAACTCTATTGCTGAATCATGTCACAGCACCATGATATAATTACTGGTGCAATTCTTTAGTAATTCTGTGAGAATATTCTCCTACCCTAAATATAACATGTTTGAACAATTGAAGAAACATGAGAAAGGACCGTAAAGGTTTGCAGAAATGTTCCTTTATTAGAATCGTTTATGACCCATATCGGTACAGTCGTTTTGTCATTATCACGCCAGCGTGCACTGAGCATCATTTATCATTTTGTCTACTGTCTATAAATAAAATACAAAAGTGTCGTTCCTTGCGTGTGAGTAGTACAATGGCAGCTGAACCTTTCATATGGTCCCACTAAGCCAAACCTTCCCTTTTCTGCCATGGTGCCACAGGACATGTCAATTTCACACTTGATTTTCGCCCTTTCAGCTTCCTAGAAAGCATAGGGAGGTGCACAAGACGAACAGGCGAAGTTTTGTAGTCCTGAGATTTGAGTAAAATTTCATAGGCAGTACTATTATCCTTTATTTGTTTACAAATTTATTACACCTCATTGGTGTTAATAACGACGTACTACATAGTAGTTCAGTTCTTATACTTAATACATCATGTCTGAGATGGCTACCCTGAAAATTAACCAGGTGTAAGCATTGCATGACGTTGGCTGGAAGGCCATTCATTAAAAATGTGTGCAGAATAAAGAAAATACAGGTGTTCAATGGCACAGTCACCGTCAAAAGTATGCAAAACATTTGTTTACTCTAGTCCAGTATACGCTGTAAATCCGAATACCACGATGCGTGCCTCAGGCGTAGAAATATAATATTTTTTCAGCTTCAGGCGTGCGAAAGCTTTGGACGCCGACTATACGTTCGGAAGGCCAGGCTGCTTTTTGGCTTATACGTGATGACAAGCGCCGAGCTCTTGATGATGGTATATTAGAGCGTAGAATTGTAGAAATTGTGCAAGGTCAGGTGACTTCACGACGCAAACCTAGCGATAGAAGCTCAGCATGCTTTTTTGTTTATTAACACTAAAGATAAATGAATAGTCAGAGTAAATTAATGTTACTGTCCGTTTCTGGACAGACTCGAGTGTAATGCATACGTTCTATATCACTTAAGGTTCCATGCTAATTCCATACAGGGCATTCATATGCGAATTTTGGCCTGTCTTACGCCTACCGAATCTTTAGCAATGAGAAGAGGTAGGCAATTGCTTCTTGGGATGTAGCCGAGGCCATGGTAGATGTGATTAGTAATGCGGTATATATGTGAGTAGGCTGACTGGGATTATTACATGAAGTACGTCAACGTACCTACGTTAAGTCACGGATCTGAGAGTGTCTCTGCTAAAAAGTTATAAGTTTAATAATATGACGACTGAATAGCCTTCTGTTAAGCTGTTGGTAAAAATACTGTGTACGAAGTACTATTGTGGGTTAAACTGCAACGTTATCAGCGTTTCCAAAAGAAAGTGACTACAAGTCCATCTTTCTCGGGCGTTCATTTCACCTAGGTACCACTGCCTGACTCATGACCTTCATATTTTTAAATCTGCCCCGATGACGTAAGTTACGTTGCGAAAAAAATTAAATACCCTTTCTAAAGAATGAACCATCCACAGCTTCCCGACAAAGCGTGGTACGTTGGCGCAAGTCGTCATGTGTGATCACGATAAGAACGACAGCCCGTCGTTAAAAATGACTTGTCACTCCCCGGTTCTTTTTTTTTGTCAAGGACGCGACTAACCCGTAGAAGGGTAATCCCGACCTTGGCATGATGCTTGCGACTTTTCTGGTTCCGGACGAGCGCGTTCTTTGTGTATAATTCAGGCGCCCGGCATCGAAAGGCTTACACCTTTAAACAGCGAAAGGCTTTCACAGTTACTTCGGTAGCTCCACGGAAAGCGCGGACAATCAGTCCACTTTCAGCACAAGCGCTCTGAACCAAGACATATTTGCGAGAAAGGAGCTCCTATATTACCCATAGCGTGAAATGTATCCACAAATTACACCTCATTATACCAATGTGTTTATGAGCCGCACTCTGGTGCCTGTATTCCGTATTATGACAAAAAAATAGTTTGTGCAAAGTCAGTAGCCTAAACGTAAAACAGGAAATTGAAGTCATCACAAAGACTGTCATATATCATAAATTGCAAGAAAAAAAATTGAAACTGTACTTCATAATACTCGCAATGCAAACTTTGATGCATGTGATTCATTTCAATTTCCTATCTGTTCCGACCCGCCGTGGTTGCTGAGTGGCTATGGTGTTGGGTTGCTGAGCACGAGGTCGCGGGATCGAATCCCGGCCCCGGCGGCCGCATTTCTATGTGGGGAAATGTGAAAACACCCGTGTACTTAGATTTAGGTGCACGGTAAAGAACCCCAGGTGGTCCAAATTATTCCGGAGTCCCTAACTATACGGCGTGCCTCATAATCAGATCGTGGTTTTGGCACGTAAAAGCCTATAATTTAATTTAATTTTTTAACCTAGATGTTGCTAATCGTAGTGATTAAGGGGAAATAAACATGCACTCTTAGCGCGCGCAGAAACTACGCCGGTTTCTAGCGAGGGGAGCTTCGCGCCGTGACGCAGCAGACCCCTTCAAGCTTTGACAGTGCAGCATGCTGCCGGTGCAACGCGAGGATAATTGGATGTGATGGACGTTCGCACCGAAGATTAAAAAGATTGTTGATATTAAAGCGATAGCTGTGCACTATGACGTAGCCAAGCATGGGTTTTAATGGTGGATCATGAACGCTATCACAGAGAAGGTTTACTGCAAAGAGTTATATGGCGGGTAGAGGCGCGGTGGGGTTTAAAGCGATAGCCCTGTGGCGGCCCATGGAAAAAAATTGTACCTTAAGTATCCTTACGTGATTTGAATGCGAAAGCATTATGACTTCTGTTAGTCATTACCAATAAAGACTTCTTAAGTATTACAACCTGTTTGCGATCCTTCCTTCGCTTTCTTTTCTCTGCGTTCATTAATCAACAGACCACAACCACTCAGAACTCATCGCCAAGTAGCTACCAGTTAATATGGTGATCCACTTCGTTCCGCCTTAACCAAATTTAATTCATTGTAATTTAGTTTACTTCACCTTAATTCACTTGACTACAATTTAAGTCACCCTACTCTAACTTGTTGTAACTTTAATTCACTTCACTGTAGTTCACCTTAATTCACAATAACTACCCATAATTGCTACTAATTAACGTTGTCATACCATTTACTATCTTCTCTATTACTACTGATTTCAGTCAAGACGCTGATGACGTCACACTGACTTTTGACACCACTCGTTGTGGACGACGCCGGCTTTTCTACCTCATGGCTCATGTAATGCTTTCGCATTAATGACTACTGTAGACGACAACGGTCCGTCTGCACGGCAGAGAGTAAACAGCTTTCCCATTTTCATTGCGATTTGCGCAGCCCCGGTGCGCGGCGTCCCGTCATGCTCAGAGTTGCTGCAGATAGTTCTTGCGCGGTGACGAGGGCAAGCGTGTATACTGATCGAGTGCACGCGATAGGAGAGACCACTGCTCCGGCCTAAGCGGCCAGATGTGCTTCCTGACGCCGTGGTGGGAACGCGCCTTTGCCGATACGGACGGCACAAGAGCTGAAGCAAGTGGTATACCGGCGTTGTTTCCGCCATGTTCTCTGCTCTGTGCCGAATAGAACGACTTATATCACTTGTCACGGCGTGACGACGCTCGGCCAACGGCGGTGCCGGTGGCGCGAGGAAAAGAGAGGCCCTGCGTATACAGGGGCACTATCCCTCACAAGTACACGGGAGCCCAAGCCCAGAGTCCACTAAAGTTTGCTTAAGAGATTTAATAGCGGAGATGTGGTTTATGGTAAATGAAAAAAAATAATAATCACGATAAGTAAGCCAGAGAATGTTGATTCCACTGTCAATGTGCATCAAATCGACAGATTTAACACATGAAAACTTTTTTATAATCGCAATGGAACATTCGCATCACTTATGCTAAAACCCTGCGTTGGATCTCATGTAAAGCTTTCATTGTTGTTGTACTTCCTCTATAATAATTATTTAATAATAATGTAATAGTAGTAGCAGTAGGGGTAGTAGTAGCAGTAGTAGCACTGATGGGGCTTCAGACCCTCCCCCCCCCCCTCCCCGAAATTATTTCGTGCTGGCATGCACCGCCGACCAAAACAACCACCGGCGCCGGGAATCATTCTGGATTTTGTCTACAATGTCTTTTTCAAGCTCGAAAAGATATTTCGGCACGCACATTGCGAACTCGGGCTGGCTTTCGTGGCAACGCCCTTGCACCTAGAGTCACGTAACGCAAGGAGCCCCATCCGAGCACAAACTTTCAAGGGTTTTGCGATAGCGAGCGGGCGCGTTGCGGCATCTCGCAGCGGCCGCGGAATCTATGGAGGGCATGGAATTCAATTCCGAAACTTTATGGGTATAAAGTTCTCATAAACTTATGACGCGAAAGGTGCACTGACATTTCCAAAGGCGTGCTTTAGAATTTCAATTCTGGAACTTTATGGGTTTAATGTTCTTATAAACTTGAGCTAACGTGCGTGCACTGGAGCCCTCGTGTCCAAGCCGTTTCAGAAATGGAAGCCCGCGCTCGCAATCTTCCACACACACGAAAATACTAATATGACCGTGACTGCCAGCTGGTAGCTGATAATTTTCTCCAAACATTTTCAGGAAGGGCGCCCGATGTGATCAATCTGCTGGACCAGGGCAGGCAAAGTAAAATAAGAGAAAACAGAAGAAAGTTAACGGCCTATTATTGAGGCAGTTCTTTTTTGCGGAAGACAAGGTCTGGCTCTCCGTGGCCATAGGGACAGTGGTCCTATGAATTTAGGCAAATCCCCTCTGAAAATATTGGTATTTTAAGAGCGCTTCTTCATTTGCGAGCTGATTGTGGAGATACATATCTGAAGAACCATTTGGATGTTGCCCCAGTAATACCTCGCATTTACGCCCAGATGTACAAAACCAAATTATAGAAATTTGGGGAAATTATCAAAGAAAGCCTAGATGCAAAAATAAATGGTGCAGGCTGCTTCTCCATATTTGCTGACGAAACGACGGATATTGCCGGTATCCAACAGTTTACTGTTTGTGGAAGGGACCTAAACAAGGATGCCAACGACATCGAAGGAGTACTTTTAGGTTTTAGCACCGGAATAGATGCCCTCTCTCATTGCGACAGCAGGTTCTATGTAAATGTGTAGAAACGGCTTCAGATTCTAGTCACCCTTCTAGTGACCACTTCAAGCGCAGATAGTATATTTTTAACATGATATTACTAAAAAACTACTTGCGCTCTACAATGTCTGAAGAACACATGGTTAGGCAGGCGCTTATATAGTCCACAGAGACGTCGGCATGAACGTGTCCGAAGTCATTGACCGCTTCACTAAACTTCCCCGCCGAGTGAAGCTTGTCCTTTAGATAGCGAAGCGGCAAAAATCAATGCAAGTAAAGGTTCTGTTCCTTCAGGTCCATAAACTCGTAATTATGAAAACGTATGACTGTTCATTACTTTCGAAAACCGCATAAATTTTCGCCGTTTATTCAAACAGTTAGCATCATGATCAAAATTATCGTGAAAACGAAAATTACGAGGACATCAATAACCAATTTTTACCGACCTTGTTTATTGAAAGCCCGGCCCTCGCGGCGTTTCCCAACAAACACACTCGGATATTGGGTAGTATAACTTGCCGCATCTTCTGTGGCTTTCGTTTGGTCTTTTCTTTCCTTTTTAGCTACCCGCTTTTACTTCTTTTGTGAGCCGAAGGAATACCCTTCCTTAATTTTGGGTGCAGAAAATTTGTCGCCGCTCTGCAGGCAGTTAAATTACACATTTTCGGACTGATTTTGCATTATTCCTCTATTATATACCCATATGGTGCTGTCGCGACCGCCGCATGGTCCAAGTACATATCACGAGTTACTTTCAGACATAGCGCAAAAAAGTACGCGCAGCAAACACGAAGACACGACAGCGGGACGAGCGCTACTACCAACAGTTTATTTCAGTCAACAAACCCTCCGATTTATAAGGTGAACAACGTACACCAGTGTCACGCCCCTTTCCCATGCGAGGTGATAAAAGGAAATCTAAAAAAGTTAACAGTACTATCTGCCTCAGGCAACAGAGTTCAAATATTTCAGTTCGGCACGGTGCAAAAGAATTGACGCTTCGCTTATACAAATATCTGAGTTCTTGTGGATGTAGAATGCTTCTAGAGCCACTCGAGCCGTGTAGTTTGTTGATTTGCCTAAGATAGTGGTCTCATAAAATCGTGCCTCGCAACCACCGTAATGATGTGGGCAACCAAATGTCATACTTGTCCTCTTTTTTCTTAACTTTTAGCGCTTGCTCCCTGAGCCGGTCGTTTATGCACCGTTCGGTTTGGCCGATGTACACCTTCCCGCACAACAAGGGGACGGAGTATACCACTCCTGTCGCACACCCCACGAAGCGGCTATCGTGGCTGGTTTGGCAACCTTCTTTCCTGTCACCGCAAATTCGAGGGCAGAGCCTGTATAGCTTATTAGGAGCCGTGAAGACCACAGGAATACGATGCCTGTTCGCGACCTTCTTCAGGTTGTGCGAGACCTGATGCATATAAGGCATGGCTACGGGTCTCGCCATCCATCGCTGGGTCTCAGCCCTTTCTGCTCCAGCTCTGTTCTTTACCCTCTGCAGGATAGACTCGGCCACCGCAATAACAAGCAACTCAGAGAATCCCGCTGCTAAAAGGCGACCAATCTGATTGTCAAAGCTATGCTGCATTGAATGTGGGCATGACTTACGGAGCGCATCATCCAGACATTGTAATGCGATGCCCCTTTTTACTATTTTAGAGTGGGCAGAGTCAAAAGGCAGGGGACACTTCTTAACCCGTGGGAAGTACTCTCAGCAAACATGGCCTACACTAAATTTTAGCCTGAGATCCAGGAATTGCAACTCCTCAGTTCCAAGCAATTCATGAGTGAAACTCAAACCCAGCCCAGCTTGAATAAAAACATCTAAAATACTCCCAGGCGCAGTGAAACCGTCCTCTTTCTTTAAAAGAATTAAAAAGTCATCGACGTACCGAAACACTTTGAATACCTTCCCCCCATTAAAAGCCAAATCAAGCGCACTGTCAATCTCAGCTAAAATATGTCGCATAGAATCGGAGCCACGCAAGACCCAATACACACTCCTCTACGTTGCAGAAAAGGCTGCTCGTTGAAAACAATAAATGTTACACTAAGATAAAATTCTAAAAGCGTTATATTATGAACCGAAAAGCAAGCGGAGTTTTGGAAATCGCATTCGCCACTCTGTTCAATGCACTTCCTAACAGCAACTAAAAGCTTATCTTGAGGTACAACGTCGACAGAAAAGCCATAATCTATACTCTCGTTGTATTGCACATATTCAGTGACTTCTTCAGATTTCCTCACGCCGAAAGGATCAACAACCGCGAGTCACTTAAGGCTCTTCAGTAAAAACTGACTAACATTCTTTTGCCAAGCCCCCCCTTCGCTCACAATGGTTCTGAAAGGGACATATACCTTAAGTGTTTTTGCAGAAAAGAAAACCTTCAGACTGTTCCCCTTACTATTTCTAATATCACTAGCAAGAGCATTCAATTCCAAGTCCTTACAAAATTTGATGGTCTTAGGCTTAACCCTCACTCCACTTTTTTAAACAGCCACAAAGTTCTTGGCCAGTGCCGCTTGGGCTTTTTCATTGAACATGCCTTTCGGCATCACAACAAATCCAACTTACTTGTCAGCTTCTAGGAGAACCAAACTGTTCTGCCAAACTGAAAGTAACTATGTTAGACCAACTAGCCCAACAGGCGGTCCTTCCGGAACATATCACGATTTTGCGATCATAGTTTTGTTCTTGCCTGGATCGTCTGTCTTTCTATGCGTAAAGCTACTACTATGTGTGACTGCGCAACATGTCTATTTGTCTTGTTTGACGCATTGCATACAGTAACGTTTGCTTAAATTCGTGGATTTATTGGATACTTATACATATTTAAACATCTTGTTGCGAGGCTTTGTGTATACAAACAGTGCATTTTGTTACCAGTGACACTTTTGTGCCCTTTATCAACTTGTATCTTCGCACTTGTATATTCCATTCTATTTTCGCATTTCTAATGTACATCTTGCAGAACTCCTGCTTCTTATATGTACTCACTGTTGCGACTATATTATCGGTGTAATTACAATACACGACCGGTAACAACTGCTCATGCGCAATGTATTGCAACGAAGGACAGCGTCATTGAGGTTTTTCCCTGGCCATTGCATATGTACAGTGACGAGCAAAAGTTTGTGGACCAAAGGTATGGTATGATGGTATGATAAAACTTTATTACGGTCCCTCGGAACGCGCGTCAGCACGTAGCGGGCCGCTCCCACGTCGGTACAGAAAGGCCGAGCCTCTCTGCGGCCACGATTTTATTTTATTTTTCCTTCGCAGCCTGGGCATTCCGGCTGAAATCAAGAGCGCAAGCCTACGAGCGCGTGTTGGACCAACACAACGTGTTAAGCCAATTCGGGGCCGCGCAGCTGCGCTTGAATATATTTAAACTTTTTGCTGATGCCATGGTCTCCAAACTTCTGCTCGCGACTGTACAAAAAAGTAACAAGGTTCTTGAATGTCAAAGATTTATCAAAATATTTGTGCTCAACTTGTTCTTTTCATGGCCTTTACGTTTTTCACACCAGCTGCATGCACTGCTTTGCTGGTTTCAAACCATCTAGTTCTAAAGCTCGTGTGATATTTTCTTTACTTATTAAATAGACAGAAAACGCCGAAGCATTGATATCAGTTATTTCTGCCACAATTTTTGGGACATAGGAATATATTCTTTTGTGAAAAAATACATATTTTACTTGACAGTTAATTAGCATTCAGTATATAGTTCGTTTGCAGCTTCTAATATACAATGACATTGGCAATGGCAATGCAGTTATCATTGCTGTATTTGATCCCTCGACAAATTCTAAAAGGAGGAGGCCGCGCTGCAACGTGAGCCCCCCCCCCCCCCCTCTCCGAACAAAATTTCTGGCTATGCCATTCTGCAGTGAAACAGGTCTTTGAACACTGACCAGTTACAGATGATTTTCTGCATTTACACCCGTTGCTTACCAAGCGCTTAGAAAAGATGTTCGGCTGAAATGTAGCAAATTTTCTTTACAAAGCCACTAATTTACTTTGTTCACAGGAACCTCCCTGAGAAAACTGACGTCAATCCGAGCATTTGTTGACGTGATTTTACTCTTTGCGGCGTCGGCCATTTTCGTTACGGCGTGGTTTCGCCAAGGTCACTGCCAATTGCACCGAAAATATAGCCATGCACCTAAGGCTTTCGCCTTCGAAAAACAAATTCCGTGGCAGTGAACATAGCTCTACCAGGCACCTGCACGCAAATGCGCAAATGGACTCGTAAACTGAGGCCAACCGAGATTAAGGGTGTCAATCATGCGACTGCATATCCTGAAACATGCGCCCATCGCGACCATTTAGCAAGCTTACATTATATTTTAGAATCAGCTTTTGAGAAATGAAGCGACAAAAGGGCATTTTGCTTTTTTTATTTATTCGATCGACAAAAAGTTGGACGAGGAAAAGATGGACGGCAGGTGGGGGGGGGGGGGGGGGGGAGGCCGCTCTTTCAAATTCTGCACCCGCTTTCTCGAAGCGAGGCTGAGCCTCTAAACGCCTATCAATAGCAGCAAAACTGCTGATTCACAGTAGACTAGCTGGCCGCTCGTCTTATACGCGCCGCGGTTATCAGATCAGCCATTCCTGATTCGCGCTCGTCCATGCTCGCCGGTGAAAGCTGTTGGCGTGGTCCTTTTTTTTCTTTTATTGTTAAAACGTGTATTCTGTGATCGTCCAGTCCACTTCGTGCGTCATCGCGCGAATTTCGAATCTTAAAGGTCCGTACGCCACGTGGTGTAGAAGCTGCGAACTAAAGGCGATGTCCGGAATTGCTGGGGTTGGAAAGAAAGATCGGGCGCCGAGACACCTTCTCAACCGGCGAGTCGAGAGGAGATTACTACAGCGTGAGCGTGCGCCAACAGGATGAGGCATCACCCCCCTCCTCGACGATGATCCGACGGCGGCGGGAGAAGATGTGTTAATGGACTAGAAGATTCCCAGGCTTTGACCACGCTACGAGAGCACGACTCCGATAGGAAGGTTGAGAACGCTTGTGACGGCTAGCTACCGTCGTGCGAGAATCATAAGGGAGTTCAGACCGGTCCGGTGAAGAGATGTAACGTGGATACTGGCCGCCTGCGGAAGAAGGAGACTCCCGGCAAGCTAGTCGACGAGTTCATTAAGCGTCTGCATTTCCGGAAGAAGTTCCTTCTTGAGATTTGCCCCGAGCTA
>NC_051155.1:130485250-130504598 GCF_013339745.2 Dermacentor silvarum
GACAAACCACTGACGACTCTTTACAATTGTACCTTCTAGCCAGTAGCGCACCCAGGATCTCTGCCAGGGAGGGGTTGACAGTTTGCCAATACCATCTAAACAGCACTAATTTCGATTATTTCATGGGAAATTGTCAAAAAATGTGCTCTTTGCGAGTGTGCAGACGATTGCGCGTCCTACATCTTAGTTGCAGCACTCAAATGCGCAAGGAAAGAAAGGGGGTTAAACAAAAGGGGGGGTTAAGTCGGCCTCAGGGGGGGGGGGGGGGGGTTACAACCCCCGAATCACCCCCCGTCGGTGCGCCACTGCTTCTAGCTTTCAACTTTCCCTTCAAACACAGGTGGCAGCATACAGCAAGTCAATGAATACTTCAGAAAACGTCTTTAATCAGGCTACAAGGTCTAACATTTGTGACAACAGGAAATACCAGCACAGAGTTCAACAGAAAAGCAACACAGTACAGTTCTTGTTTTCAATTTGTTCACCATCACTGTGAGACACTGTGGAGATGCAGTTCCGAAGCCACAACTCATTTACTAAGCGTGCTTAATCAGAGAAAAAGGTTTCAAGACCTACCTAAAAGCTTAAAAAGTGTACCAAGTAATGACACATATGACGATGCAGTTCCCAAGCCACAACTCATTTACTAAGCGTGCTTAATCAGAGAAAAAGTTTTCAAGACCTACCTAAAAGCTTAAAAAGTGTACCAAGTAATGACACATATGACAAGCCGTCACAATGTGTCATCTCATTCTTCGTCTCTTGCTACATTTGCATGCCAATGTTTTCTTTCCTTCACGAACTGACACCCTTAATCTCTATGCAAGGACCCTACTACCTGTTTGGAAACAACTTCCTGCTAGTTCAGCTTCAGTTTCAAGCAGAGGCCATAACTACTAGCGAATGTTTTGTCTTTATAAGCTAGCCTGCTTTCTAGAGAGCCAGTTGCATTGTAGATTGCACGTAGCAGACATTTCATCCGCTCCGCGTCAGAAAGCCTCAAGTGGGCACACTCAGGTACTGCATTGTGACAACTGACTAACGAA
This sequence comes from Dermacentor silvarum, assembly GCF_013339745.2. Classification (NCBI taxonomy): domain Eukaryota; kingdom Metazoa; phylum Arthropoda; class Arachnida; order Ixodida; family Ixodidae; genus Dermacentor; species Dermacentor silvarum. The sequence continues at coordinate 130,486,297 of NC_051155.1, forward strand.
AGTCTGGTAACAAACATTGCTACTTTCGCACGACGGGGTTCGGCGCTTCCTGTACGAAACCTGCAAGTGGTTTCAGCGTTCTCTTTGCGGCAACAGCACGTTCGGCAGACTCGAATGTGGCACTGTTCTTTACGCTCCACTACAATTATGGCTGTCGCCTGGCTCGTCGCCAATTCCGCTACACACGTTACAACTTGCCCGGGAATGTAAGTAGGCAAACCTATTGGATGGCTAGCATTTTAAGGAGGAGACAGCTACTCGACATACTACTGTGCACGCCCCATAATTAATTGTTTCAGGGTTGGGTTAACTGAGCGCTCTTGGGAACACGTCGTTTTTTTCACGCAGCGCCAGCAAGATTTGCTCAGGTCACACTGCAACCTAAAGCATCATGTATACATGCTGAGCGGATCAACATCGAGTTGAACGCAGCTCGGTTCACGCTTGCAAGCCGTGCTAACACAGCGAACAGGCGCAAGAAGCCGCGCTGTAGCATCCCTCCGGCGCCGGCAGCGCACGATCACTTCCTCAAGCACGGAAAAAGGCGGATCGTGCGCACTTGTTGGGTGTCATCCACGGGGTAAAAACTTTGCACGTTACCTGCTCGGCTGTCATCTCCGCTGAGTCTCCTCGCGACCTGCTGCGGAAAGCGACTTTTGATGAGCTCCCAGCGCGTTCGGTTGACCAGGGTGCCCTCGCGGGCCGCTTTCCGCGCCCACGAAGCGATGCGCATGCGACACATGGACACTCCTTGTTGGCCATGAGCACGGTGCTCGTGAAGCACGAATTGCACACCTCGTGGGCGCACGGCATCGTCACGGGCTCCACCACCATGCTCAGACACACGGGGCACGTAACGTCCGACTCGGTCAACGATTCGTCGCTGCTGCTGCCGTTGCCGCTGTCCGGCGACGACGACGACGAGAGCCGCTTGCGCCGCGGCGCCATTCGGCTGGTACGTCGATGCTTATAGTTCCGCGCACGCGATGGTCTTCGGTGGTTGTGCTAGCGTTACCGTAATTTCAAATTTGAGCGTCCGTACTGATGACGCTTCCGCAATTATCGCAACGGCTGCCGCTCCGATAACGACGCGATATTCGTGCTCGATTCGGTTACTTGCGCGCGTTTTTCGTTTCTCCGTGCCGTGACGCGCCAGTCGTCGCGAGCGTGCTCGGGCTGCCTCAAAGCGTTAAAAAGAAAACAGCACCTTATAGTGCTTTAAACGCTCTGCATATTCATTTACTTTAATGTTTGTTAAATTGTTATTAACTATGTTACTTGTAATGAAAGTTAATTTGATATGCATTAAAAATGTTTCAACTTTCGGTTTCGTTAAAAAAAAATTGCCGTTTTTTGTGCGTTTTATTCCGTTTACTAAGAGCCACGGTGTAAAATATATACTCTTTAGGTGAGGACACTCGCCAGACGCGATCGACCAGATAAAGTAGCAAAGGCGGGCGACGATCGGCATGGTGACGGCTGCGGATACTTATCGGTAGTACTACAGTGCCTAGAATATACTGTAGCAGTACGACGCAACTTCAACACAGAAAACTTTTTATTGGTTTAATCTCCCGTTGGTATAGCAACCGGCCTTTCGTGGGAAATCCGAAATGATTGAGTGACGCGCAAAAGGCATGCGCGCGTTCCTTGTCCGCGCAAGCTCTCGCCTGCGTTCTAACTGAAGTTGCGACGTTCCGCCGATAGGTATCCGCTGCCGTCACCGGCTCGATAGACGCGCGTCGTTGCTAGAGTGACCTAGAATACTCTACCGTTGCTACTTTATCTGGTCGATCGCGTCTAGCAAGCAAACCGAGAAGTGTCCCCACCTAAAGAGTATATATATATATCCCGTGCTAAGGACATACGGCCAGGCGCGGATCCAGGGGGGATGTCCGGATGTCCTGACCCCCCCCTCAGATTTCCGCATCGGCCCCTCGCTGACAGGGGGACGGCCCTGTCGCGAAAAACTGTGGCCACCAGCATTCTTCAAAAGTATTTTTCGCGAGTACCAGTGATATCAGCCATGTGGTAGTAAAGCTAGCTCGCTCACAAGCTTAGTTGTATTCCGTCGGGGTGTGGTGTTGCGAAGTTGCCGTAGTTATTTTTTCTCATGAACACCTCGACCTCTTGGCGCCGGCGGTGCCTTACTCGTCCCGTCGGTGCCGTCGAATGAACGAGGAGACGTCCCTTAACTCCCTTTTGCCAAGCACGCCGATGTCCGCGCGAGTGCCTTCGCGCCTGATCAACTTAGTTGCCCCTTGGGGTGTCATCGGTTGCCTCATTGGCTGTCATCGGTTCCGCGACCAACCTGCTTGATGAAAGAGATCACTTGCTGAAGTGTTCATATACAGGGTTTGTCCGAAAAGTAATGCCAGTGAGTATATTGTGAAGCGATTATAAGTCCCAGCGCGCTAAGACCAGTTGCGATTGGTGTAGGGGGAAGTTAGCTTACGCACGCGCGGTCGCTCAGTCGTCTGCGACCATCTGGAGAGTAAGGACAAGGTTTTACAGCGTAAGCTGTTATGGGCTCATTCCAATAGCCGTTTCGGGTCGCGATGATGCCGCCGGCGATGGAACGCGTCGGCTTGCACGCGCGACGTAGTCCCAAGCAGGCCGCGTCGGGCGCGTTGCAGTGGGAGCGAATGTGACAGCCGTAGTTGCATTGTCCGCCGCTTGGCTGGGCCGAACGGCGCTAGCCATCGGCGATGGAACGCGTCGGCTTGCACGCGCGACGGCGTCCCAAGCGCGTTCCTGACGCATTCACTCAAATTACTAGGCAGTAACGCTCCTCTAGCTTATGCTGTGACTGTGCTGCGTGTGCCGCGCAGGCCTGGCATTTTTTCGTCAACTCATTTTCATTGACCGTGCAAGCCGTAATATAGCGCTCCTTGGAACAAAGGACCGCCATCGAGTTTTGTGTGAAACTCGGCAAAGTCTGCAGAGGAAACTATTCCTATTATAAAGACAGCTTTTGATGATAATTGTTTGTCACAACATCAAGTTTACCGGGGGCACGGTCTTTTTAGAAGGCTGTGAAGAGGTCAGCGATGAAGCCCGCTCTGTACCGCCATCAACGACCATCACCGACGAAAATGTGACGCCCGCGAGAGATCTTTTGTACTCATACCCTCGTTTGAGTGTCCGTTTAGTGGCACAGACAGTAAACATTCCAAAAAGTGCCGTTCATAAGATTTTGACGAATAATTTTCAGATGCGAAAGTGTGCGCGAAGATCTCGCGCAAAATGTTAATGGACGACCAACAATCGAACCGAGTTGAAACGTGCCAGGAGGTTTGGAACTTGTGCGAATGTGACCCCCACGTTTTGCACAATGTCATCACAGGTGACAAAAGTTGGGTGTTTGAATACGACCGCGAAACAAAAAGGCTAAGTGCCAAGTGGCACAGCTCGGCGTCCCCTCGCCCCAAGAAGACCAGAATTATCAAGTCAAAGGTCAAAAGTGCTCAAGCGACTGAAACGAAGGATTCATCGCACCTGGCCTGATATCGGGGGTGATTCGAAACTTCACCATGACACTGCACCATGCAGCCTGCACCGCCTTCCTCGTGACCCGCTTCCTGGCCAATTGAAAGATGCCAATGGTTCCCCAGCCGCCCTACTGTCCTGACGTGGCTCTCCCATGCTTCTTCTTCTTTCTGCGTTTGAAAATTCCCATGAAAGGACAACATTTCGCGACAGTTGGCAAAGTCGAAGAGGCTTGCAACAAGGCTATAAAGGGCATTCCTAAGGAGGCCTACCGTCAATGACGCCTTCGATGGTTGGAAATCTCGCTAGCAGCCATGTAACGACGCAGGAGGAGCCTATTTTGAAACATTTTATTGTGTTGTACCAATCTGATCAATAGTTTCTTTTTAATCGACATTACTGACATTACTTTTCGGACAAACCCTGTATAAATAATAACAACTAGCAGCTAAACTAAGAACTACGCATGGGCAACTTTTTTTAACTGTAGCACTCTTGTGATCACAGTTAGACGTTGACAATATCCAGTACGAGCGCAGTACGCTACAAGTTTTTTATTGTAACTTCGCAGTTTTATTGTCATACATTAAGCATAGGAGGCTCAAAGCAGCCGGATCCGTTTATCTGAGTGGGCGTTCTTGCGGAGCGGGGCGAAGCCTCGAGCAGCGGCTGCGAAGTGGCGGAGCGTGACGGCCAACGCCAGCGCGCGGGCCTAGGGTGGCGTCGCGTGGTTAGAGAAACGGGAGCAGATGCGCGCCTTGTGTAAAAGGATGGCGTCGCGTGGGAAGCAAAACATGAAGACGCTGGCTCGCGCTCTCGGCTACTACGCCGCATCTTTCACTTGTAGGTGGCGTCGTGAGTCTTCATACGCGGTGATTCGCATATCGTGAACAACCAGCGTAGTGGTTGCCGCGTTGTAGCTCCAAAGCAAACGAAGGTGTCTCAGCCGAACACATAGCATCTCCTTCAAGAAAACAAGGTGTCCCAACAGAACTCCAAAGACGGACCCGTGCTTACGCATTTATAACGAACCTGCAACAGATCATCCCAAATTTTATTTTAAGAAACATTACAGGCTAGATATACCAGGTGTTCAAAATTAAGCTTTATGGTTTTCTTAAAATTAGGCACTGGGAGGCACGTGAAGACCACCTGCGCAAATAAGTCATGTGGCCAAGGGGCCGGGGCACAAAGTGAGATCATAATTATCGCTGTCAGCAGCCGAACTGACTAAAATTGAATAATTAGCTTTTTATTGAGTGCAGTAATAAACACGACTGCCTCTAAGTTTTCAATACAAACATACCCACTTACTGCAGTCGACAAAAAATAATTGTTCAATTTTAGTTAATTGGGCTGCTCACAGCGATAATTATCATCTCACTTTGTGCCCCCCTGGCCACATAACTTATTTGCACAGGTGGTCTTCGTGTGCCTCCCAGTGCCTAATTTTAAGAAAAGCATAAAGCTTAGTTTTGAACACCCGGTATTATCAGGCGCAGCCGCCAAGCCCATGGCTGTATTGGGTAACGTCCTTTTCCTATAAGCTCGAGAAACCGATACCTGGTTTCGCTACAGGTCTTCTTCCTCTTTCTGGGGTTTTATGTGCCAAAACCAGTTCTGATTATGAGGCACGCCGTAGCGGAAGGCTCCGGATTAATTTTGACCATCTGGGGTTCTTTAACGTGCACTACAACGCAAGCACACGGGCATTTTTGCATTTCGCCTCCATCGAAATGCGGCCGCCACGAATCCCGCGATCTCGTGCTCAGCAGCGCAACGCTGTCTGAGCCATCACGGTGGGCTACAAGTGTTGCTCTAGCCTTATAAAACGCGGTTTTATCGTGAGCAGAAACGGTGAATTTCGGTAAATAAGAAAGGCTACTATCATCATCATCATCATTGACAGAAGCTGACCCCCCCCCCTCAGAAAAAACCTGGATCCGCCCCTGCATACGGCGCTATAAGGTAATCCCAACAATCATGAAACTTTTCGGTAACAGCGCAAACACGACCACAAGAAGGGAGACACGTACACACAGCGCTTGTGTGTACGTGTCTCCTTCTTGTGGTCGTCTGTTTGCGCTGTTACCCAAAAGTTTCGTGATGTACCAACTCGCCCAAAAAGAAGTATTGATGACCAACAATCATGCAGCAAGATTTAAAAATATGCAAATGGCATGTAGCTGGACAGAACCAAGGTAATGCTGTTTGCCGTCGCTTGGAGATACTTCGAGTATTTTTTGCATTCCACCTAATTAGATAATTAGTCAATTAGTCCATGAGAAAATTGTAGAGCAACATGAAAAACTCGCGATGCAGCTTTCTGTTGCTGAATACGTGCTACATAAAAGTGTTTTTCCGAGTGTGAAACAAGCCCCCGAATACACGCAAAATTGCCGCGCGACCGGCCATTCGAGGCACTTTGCATGTATTCGCGGGCATCTTTCATTCGTCGGCGGTGCTTCAAAGCTTGTCGCTGCTTAAGGGACACTAAAGGCAAATATTATTTCAACGTGGACTGTTAAAATACCATACCAGAAACCTCGAAACGCTTGTTTCGTGCCAAGAAAATACTTATTTTAAGAGAAAATTGCGTCAGAAGCGTCCGCGTACGCCTAGCGCAATTCAAATCGCCCGACCGAGCGAGGAGTGGTGACGTCATGGCCATATAGTGACGTTGGTGACGTTGTGCCGCCGGCGAGTAAAACGTCGGCCGCAGACGGCGCTACAGCGGAAAGCGCAAACGCGCGGCCAGAAACAGAGCCAAGACAGAGCTGACGGCCGTGCGAAAGCGGAAGGAAGAGCGCGCGCCGAATTGTGAACACGGTGCTCGTCGACGCTCGTCGCAATGGACCAACTAGTTCACGACCCTGACAGCGACACATTGGCTCGCAATGCTGGGCTTGATTTTAGCGATTTAAGCTCCGATGAGCGTGACATGACAAAGCAGGGAGGACTCCAGCAATGCGACGTCGGGAGACGAAGCTGGTCACCGTCTGGACGTGCCGTCGTGACTCGCAAGCTGATAGCAAATTCAAGTGCAAGTTTAGCGAGCCAGCAACACCAGCGCAACCCTACGCGATAAGGGAACTACTGAAACTCGAAAGCGTGCGCGGCGCAGAGTCGAGCGAAAACGAAACCTTTTGACGCCCGCGTCGTTATCAAGTGTAACGCCAAAAAGGTATTTTTCCAAGAATCTAATAGAAGTAGACAAGTAGCTTTTTCTTCTGTCTTATAATCCAACAAAATAATCTTTTTAATACGAGTGGTTGAGTACTAGTGACAATTTTTTTAGGAGTGCCTTCGTCATCGGTTAAGTACCGGAATGTCCCTGGGGAGTCTCTTATCGCGTCCTGCATTTACCTCGATTTCTGGATTACTAAAGCTCTGTTCGCGATTATATTGACGCCTTAGACGTTCTAGAGCATTGCTCTATCACTTTAGCTTGACTTTTTATTTGGCTTTAGTGTCCCTTTAAAGAAAGAGAAAAAAATATCTAGGGATTTTATCCCTAACGGCTGCGGGAGGACGTAATGATGATGATGATGATGATTTAATGGCCTTCCCTTTGAAACGGTGCGGTGACAAATGGTCACCTAGCCTGCTTGATTTTGCCAGGTATGCTATACATGTTTTATTTTTATCTAGAATTTCTGTATACATCTCCTTTCTATTTTTTCCCTCAATATCTACCTTAATTGTACCTCTATCATAGGCGGAAAGCTTTAATTTTACCGGCAGGGGGGGGGGGGGGGGCTGGGGCCTGACCAGCTTTCCGAACCCCACCCATGTATGCACGCGCGCACACACACACACACACACACACACACACACACACACACACACACACACACACACACACACACACACACACACACACACACACACACACACACACACACACACACACACACACACACACACACACACACACACACACACACACACACATGTATACACTCAAACCTCGTTATAACGAAGCTGAAGGGGGCCGTAATTATTTCGTTATACCCATTATTTTGTGATAAGCATATATTCGCTACACACTAATACTGGCGAGAAATTTTCATGTTTATTTCGTTATATCCGATAATTCGTTGTATTCGTGTTCGTTATAACGAGGTTTCAGTGTTTATGGTTGGACAAAGGCGTCCAGAGACCCCTCCTAGAAATTTTGGTAAGGCCCCCTTTCTAGACGATCGAGAACATCTACAATTGCAGCCGAACACCAGGCCGTGGGGACATCTCTATTCATCAGAAAAATTGCGGCAGAACTCATTTCACGGTGTTTGTCGACGGTGATGCGTTATCATTGAATCTATATAGTGACTCAACGTATTGCCACTGTCGAAACGAGGCGTGTACTGCAGTGGGACTCCTCATTCGCGCATCCCTAAGAACTTTCGGCGCCATCTCGGGTCACCGCGACGAAGTCTGCGCGTGGACTCCGAAATGCATGGCGCGCTGGTGCGTGCGAACGCAGAGAAACGCGCCATGCGGAAACCTGGTTCCTCTCCCGCGCTTCTTGCTGGAGACGCCGCGCCATCTAGTGGCACTGCCGTGAATACTGCGCGTACGTGGCGTGCGAGACGTAAAGCGTAGCGCGCCGGTGCCTGCAAATGTTGAGTTTTGTTTCCTCGCTTGGTAGACACACATTGGCACATACTCAGTAACCCAAGTTGGCGAGATGTTCATTGAAGAGCGGCACACACCTAGTGCAACCCTATATCTGTGACGTGGGTTCGATTCCGCTCAGCATCGGAGAAATTTAAGGGATCCTTTAGATGCGAAGCAGCTAATCGCGGGGGCTTTGTCCGTCCCTCCATCCATCCGCCGTGCATCGTCCACACCCGCACTGCGCATGCGCATCCTCCTCCCCCTCCTCTCCTCTTGGCATTCCTCCTCTCCGCTGCCACAAAACGGCAGCGGCGACAGGCCGATCCCGAACTTCGGGCTCGCGAAGCCGGTAGCTACGTACCTCAACCTAACGGAAACGACGAACTGAAAACTAATGGGAACTTGAGTCGACCCCATGGCTGCTTCGCATACTATACTCAGGGTTCCCCTACGGGAAGATGGTATAATTTTTTTCGTCATTGTAGAGTGATACATTCCCAGTGACCCATACCTAGTTACCCAGGCTGGTGTCAAAGACGTTCATTGAAGAGCGACACACACACCTACTGCGGTGGCGTAGCCGGGCTTTTGTTTGGTTTAATTCAACAATTCTTATTCGCTCTTTTTCGCACGATGAAAATCACTACCAGGTTTTCATAACTGACGCCACTGAACTACAGAATGATCTAGGCGGCGCCGAAGGTTGCGGACCAGACCGGTAGGTGGTTCGAAAAAAAGTGCCACATTAACTACGAATTATTTCAACTCGGCGCTCACTCTACACACACACATAGACACACACAAGCGCATGCGCACACACACGAACACATGCACACACAGAAACAGACATACATGCACACACGCACACACACAATTACAGAATATGAGTAACAGCTATTAACTCATAAATTACATGTACTTGGAAACACACAAAAAAAACTTTGTCACGGCGCGAAGAGTCAACAAAAAGTTCAGCCACTCACTTAAAAAAAAAAAAAAAAGACAAACTGTATCCACAGTTATTGACCCTTTTCGCGGAGCAGTTTGTTCTAAAGAAACGAGATGGCGCTTACGGCGGCGCGCCATTTTACGCGCCATGCGTCTCCTCAGCGACCGCGCGCGAATACGAAGCCATTACTGCTTCTACCTTGCTTCTGTGCGATCAGCTGTCGGAAATGCAACTGAGTTTTCGCTAACGTACTGTGCTCCATTCATGCTGGTTTGCATCATGTGGATTGAAGACGTGTGCAGTAGTTGGCTGCAAAAATAGTGACTGGCATATTAAGGAATGTAATGAATATGTGGGGCCAAGGTAGCGGACCGCTGCTGCAACTGTCCGTGCATGTTTTGGGCACTTCGAGATGTATGGCTTTCCTCGAGGATACACAAATTTGCTCATCCGCCAGCGTTGTATTGCTAACCTTCAAAGAAAGGGCTTCAGCCCGGTACGTCGGCAAGAGTGAGTACCGCTCGTTAAACAATGATAACGGGAGAAGCGCCGCTTTCTGTCATAGTAGGTTTCGCGCATAGTATCTACTCACATCTACCAAACCAGCACGGAAACTTACGCCCACTCTTTCGCCAACGTGTCAAGAATAAGTAAATGGGCGAACACTTGAATATATGCGCCCTATATAAGCGCACTAAGTGACGGTACTAGACCGATAGCGCACGAATGGTCGAAGCTGAATGTTTCGTGACGGTCCACAAGAGTAAGTGAGTTACTCGCGATAATACGCATTTGCTACAAGGTACTACAATGTGCAGAACAGCTATGTTTCAAGCCTTGTGTGCAGCAAGAACAAGTCTAACGGATCTGTGCACATCCGCGAGAGATTAGGCAGAAAATGATCAGATAGTAACTGCACCGAGGAACCTTACTGAGTCAGAAACTTGACAAGCCTCTGCTTCAAAATATTTGACAAATAAAGACCGAAGACCAAAACACCATAATCCTGATTCAATTCATGAGCGGAAAGTTTGGATAGCTTGGAATACATATTTAGCCCCGCTTTTAGAACAAGCACCATATACGCTGCTTGCGCCGTTTGGACATAGCTTAATCAGCTCCGAAAGCGCTTTTGCATGTTCTCTGAAGATGTGATCAAAGCTTCGTGTCGTCCACCTAGTCACCATCTACGATATCTCCGAAAACAGAGGTTTTATAAGCCGCGCCGGCATCATACACTTCAATTGTAAACAAGGGGCCAACGGAGGCAGTTGAGGCAAGCAATGGACGCGTCACCACGTGATCAAACATGGCAGCGCCCACGGGATCGCCGCGAAAAAGGTCAATAGGTGCTCTGCATTGAACTGAACGAAGAGTCCGGCTATACAAAGGGCATTAAAATCTCCGCGCAACTTCACCTACCAATATAAAAAAAAGCGGAAACAATCACCTTGCAAAGAACGACGTGCGTAGAAGGGGTGAAATAATTTCTCCCGATGTTATGGAGCCACTGCTTGCGGCGCATGACATACCGTTCTTTTCGGGGGATAGAAAATAATGCTAGCCCTTTCTCTGACCTGCTGCTGGATTGAAACGCGCAGCAGCAATTCATTTCCACGGAGAACGAAGCCCAGATTCCAAGGGACCCACGGGAAAACTTAGGAAACGCACGTTCGGAGCGGCAGGGCGACCACCGCTTGGAAGGCGCATGGCGGGCGGGTGCAGTGGTCGAGTGCTGTACGGGGGCGTAAATAGAAATACGTGGGCGGGTGGAACTAAAAGCGCGCGAAAGAAAGTTTCGCGTCGTTTTCGTGACGTCAGCGTCACCTGGCAGGGTCGTATCGCGCGCCGCAGCCATTCAGCGTGATGATGATGATAAGTGGTTCTTGAGGGAAAGGGAAAGGTTGGCGCTATCTTCTGCAGCCCTTGAGGGAGCACGGCTCAGCGCCAATCCATTCAGCGTGGCGGATGCGCAGGCTCCGCGAAAGAGGGGGAGAAAAAGAGGAGGTTAACAGCGCCGGCGAGAGTGGCGCTACTTTCCAACATCAAGGGGGGTTTTATGGCGAGCGGGCGCGTCGCGGCGGCCGCAGAATCTGCGGAGAGCATGGATTTCAATTCCGAAACTTTGTGGGTATACAGTTCTCATGAACTCTTGACGCCAAAGGTGCACTGACATTTCCAAAGGCATGCTTAAGATTTTCAATTTAATTTTTTCGGTTTAATGTTCCTATTAACTTGGGCCAACATGTGCCGACTGGAGCCCTCGCATCCAAGCCGTTCCAGAAATGGAAGCACGCGCTCGAAATCTTCTACACGCACAAAAATACTAAATAATAAATATCGCTGTGACTGTCAGCTGGCAGCTGATAATTTTCTCGAAGCATTTCCAGGAAGCGTCGACTTCGATCGATCAGCTGAACCAGGGCAGGTAAAGTAAAATAAGGGACACCAGAAGAAAGTTGACCGCCTATTATTGAGACAGCTCTTTTTTGGCGGTGACAAGTCTGGCTCTCCGTGGCCATAGGGGCAATGGTCCTTTGGATTTAAACAAAGCCCCCGCTTAAAATACTGGTATTATCAGAGCGCTTCTTCGCATGCGAGCAGACATAGATCTGAAGAACCATTTGGAAAGTTGCCCCAGTAATGCCTCGTATTTAAACCCGATATGTACAAAACCAAATTATATAAATTTCTGGTGAAATTATCAAAGAAAGCCTAGTTGCAAAAGTAAACGCTGCAGGCTGCTTCTCCGTACTTGCTGACGAAACGACGGATATTACTGGAATCGAACAGCTTTCTGTTTGTGCAAGGTACCTAAACAAGGATGCCAACGACATCGAAGAAGTGTTTTTTTTTTAGGTTTTGTGCCAATTCAGGACAAAAATGGCAGCGCCATCGCCGACACCATTATGCAATTTCTGCTAGACCTTGCTAATAAACATGCATCACCTTCGTGGCCAAGGTTATGATGGTACCAGCTCGAGGGCTGCTAAAACGAATGGAGTGCAAGCTGCCGTTCGCCAGAAATATCCAGCCGCACTATATACCCACATTGCACTAGTCACTCCCTCAACTATAGTTCTCTGTGCGGCGTGCTCCATCACAGATATCCGAAACTGTTTTGGAAAGCTGAAGACAACACCGCACTTTCTCCGCAAATCTCCTAACCGCTCACACGTTTTACGAGAAATGTTAATTTGGATGCGTCCCGAGTCCACCAGGCAGCGACTTTTGGGATTATGTGAAACACGTTGGGTGGAAAAATGCATGATGCAGTTCTTTTATTTGTTAATATGTTTGAACCGGTGGACACGCGGCTCTAGATGAGATAAAGTTAAATGGCAGTGGTGAAAGTCCCGTTCAAACGAATAGTCTAGTTTTGGCACTTTTGTCACCGGCATTCCTTGTGAGCCTGCATGCCGCGGAGTATGTGTTAGCGGTGACTCTGCCTCTGCAAAAGAACCTGCCGACCAGGAACATCGACATGAGCACCGCCATTGACGACATAGATGTGGTACAGCAGGCGATCGAAAATGACCGCAAGAATGCGACTGCTTCATTCTCAAAAATATTTGCACAAGTACAGAAACTGGCAAAAAAAAAAAAGTGGATGTGGAAATCCCCAGCCGACGAACCGGTGTCCGACAGCAGGATCGTGGGAGCGTTGCATCAGAAAATGCTGAGGAATATTTCCGCAGAACTGTGTTGACTCCCTTCATGGACCACATATTAGCACAGTTACACCAACGGTTCGAAAAGCACAGCACAATCTCAAAGGACTTTTCTATAACTGTACCATCTGGATTACCACCAAGCTGTATCTTCTCATCTGTGTATTCCACTGCATCTTCGCATTTCTAATGTATATTTTGCAGAACTCCTGCTTTTTATACGTACTCTCTGTTGCGACTATAATTCCCGTGTAATTACTCGCAATTAAAGGGAAAGATGAGACCATTACGTCAATTACTCAGAATACACGAACGGTAACAGCTGCTCCTGCGCAATACATCGGAACGAAGGACAGCGTCATTGAGGTTTTTCTCTGGCCGTTGCATATGTACAAAAATGTAAACAATGTTCTTGAATGACAAAGATTCATCAAAATATTTGGCCTCAACTTGTTAATTTCGTGGCCTTTACGTTTTTTATATCAGGTGCATGCACTGCTTTGCTGGTCTCGAACTGATACAGTTCTAAAGCTCGCGTGATATTTTCTTTAGTTATTAAATAGACAAAAAACGTGGAAGCATTGATATCAGTTATTTCTGCCGCAATTTTTGGCACACACGAATATATTCTTTTATGAAAAAATACGTATTTTACTTGTCTTGACAGTGCGTAGCGCTCAAGAATTCCATTGCAGCAACTAATATACAATGGCATTGGCAATGACAATGCAGTTATTATTAATGTATTTGATCCCTCGACAAATTCTGTAAGGAGGAGGCCGTGCTGCAACGTGAGCCACTGATCAGCCCGGAAAGACGTTCGAGATCTTCTTCAATGCCTGAAGGCTACAGACTTATTGTGTGCCAGACTGCATGTAGACATGCTGCACCTAACTTGGTGCATGTGAAAGTGCCATCAAGACTGGTGTCTTCACTCTCTTTCTTTCTTTCGCTCCCCCTCCCCCCACGTGTAGGGTAGCAAACTGGACAAAGTCTGGTTAACCTCCCTGCCTTTCCCTTCTCCCTTCTCTCTCTCACTCCCTGACTACCCAGTGGCCTATGTAGGCTGGAAAACTGTTATATGAAACGTACATAGATACATAGATAGAAACATACATACATAGGTAGATAAGTGAAGTACCCTAAGAATGCGAACGGCACCGAGTTTCGAACCCAGTACCTCCTACACACGAGGCGGAGATGCTCAACTACGGGGGTTTTAAAGAGATGCCTACTGATACCATTCGGCAATTTGCCGACAGGTGGGTGTCCTAATAGGTGTCTCCAGGTGGGCCGCTCCCTTTTCAGCAATTTCCCATATCTGACATCCCTAGCGGATGCCAACAAGGCCGCCTGCGGTTGGGGCCCCCTTTGGAGATCAGAACACCCACAACCAACCCCGGCCGAACCAGACAAGCGCTCGGTTTGCTACCCTACTTTAGAGGTAATTAGGAAAGGGCAGTGCAGAGATGAAGATAATCAAGAAGACAGTGAGTATTGCACGCACACAAAGGACGCACAGTAGGACTACAAATGGTCCCTGAGGTCGGTGCACTTCAACATCATGCGGTAGCATACCGAATGTTGTGTAATGAACCTGCTTATTGTCCTTTTTCGCGGAGCAGTTTGTTTTAGAGAAACGAGATGGCGCTCTCGGCGGCGCGCCATACCTCTCCTCAGCGACCGCGCACGAATACGAAACCATTACCGCTTCTACCTTGCTTCTGTGCGATCAGCTGTCGGAAATGCAACTGAGTTTTCGCTAGCGCACTGTGCTCCAATCATGCTAGATTGAATCATGTGGATTGAAGACGTGTGCAGTAGCTGGCTGCAAAAATAGTGACTGGCATGTTAAGCAATAGAATGAATCTGTGTGGCCAAGTTCGCGGACCGCTGCTGTAACTGTCCGAACGTGTTACCGGCACTTCGTGATGTACGGCTTTCCTCGAGGATGCAGAAATTTGCTCATCCGCCAGCCTTGTATCGCTAACCTTCAAAGAAAGGGATTCATCCCCAGAACGTCGGCAAGAGTGAGTACCACTCGTTAAACATGACAATGGGCGTAGTGCCGTTTCCTGTCATAGTAAGTTTCGCGCACATTATCTATACACATCTGTCCCAAATGGCAGGAAAACTTACGCCCACTCTATCGCCGACGTATCAAGAATCAGTGAATGGGCGCACACTTGAATATATGCGCACTGTATACGCACAATAAATGACGGACTACACCTATGGCGCACGAATGGTCGAAGTTGAATGCTTCGTGACGGTCCACAAGAGTAAGCGAGTTACTAGCTGTAATATATATTTGCTACAAGGTATTACAATGTACACAACAGCAGCGTTTGAAGCCTTGTGCGCAGCAAGAACAAATCAATCGGAACTGAGCGCACCCGCGAGCGATTAGGCACAAAATAATTCGATATTAGCCACATCGAGGAACTTCACTGAGTCAGAACTGACAAGCCACTGCTTTAACATATTTGCCGAATAACGAAGAAAGAGCAAAACACACTAATCCTTACTGAATTCATGAGAGGAATGTTTGGATAGCTTGGAATACATATTTAGCCCCGCTTTTAGAACAAGCACCATATACGCTGCTTGCGCCGTTTGGACATAGCTTAATCAGCTCCGAAAGCGCTTTTGCATGTTCTCTGAAGCTGTGATCCAAGCTTCGTGTCATCCACCTAGTCACCGTCTACGATATCTCCGAAAACAGGTTTTCTAAGTCGCTCCGGCGTCATACACTTCCATTGTAAACAAGGAGGCAACGGAGGCAGTTGAAGCAAGCAATGGACGCGTCACCACGTGATCAAACATGGCAGCGCCCACGGCGCGTTCGGGGCGTTGACTGAACTCTATGGTTGACTGTAGTGTTACTGATGGACTGCGGACATGGTACAGGACGCAACAGGATAAATTAGAGGAGAAAGAGGGTATACTGAGCCGGAGGCAGTAAAAGCAAGATAAAGAAGAGAAATAGAGAGAAAGGTTCACGGGGTAGCCGTGGATAGAAAAGTGGATTTCGGAGGATAATCATCGAATGACAGAGGTGTAATGCTCACGCATTACATTCGCTAAGTATATGGCTTGAGAACCTAGAGTTCTTACGCGTGAACGTATGTGCGCCCACTTAGAAGAATCGCGATGCGGGTGTATGATGCTCGGCGATAAATGTTGGCACACCGCCAAGCATGAGGTCAGTGGCGCAGCTATCATGGCGGATGATGGATGACCGAAATAGGAATAGGCGAGCGGCCACATGAGCGGCACTGCGGATGACGTCATCGGCACAGGTAGCGCGGCGCCGAGCTGATGACTCTCGGAGAGGCACGTAATCAGTTCTGTATCGGCGCTTGTGAAGAACAATTAGATAAACAATAAGATAATAATTAGATAAGCAATAACGGCAGAAATGAGAGTAAGTACAGACTCACGCGAAATAAGAATTAGACAAACAATAAATAATAATTAGATAAACAATGACGGCAGAAGTGAGAGAAAGTACGCTCACGCGAAATACGCGTTCACGTCGTGGAACGAGAGCCGTATTTTTATTTTTTAGAGCGAAAGCTCTACTACGCCATGTCTCGCAAGGTCATTCATCGCGTCGCAATGACCTTGAGCCACCGGAGCGCAAGTGTGGCAGGTGTGACGTCACGCCACGTGATCCGCTGCGAAGAGGCGTGCAGTTGCGCTCTCTTGGAGCCTCGCCGCTGCGGTAGTACGTGACTGGCGAGGGTTTAACAGATGCTTCGCCGGCGCTTGGTCGCTGCCAGCTGGGCCGTCTGTGCGTGCGCTTCAGCGCAGGCGACAGGCTGAATCCAATCATCTAGTAGATAGCTAGACGGCAGGCTGAAAAATTTCAAGCAAAGGCAAAGTTGGCTACCGAAACACTGGAGCAAAGGATCGAGGCCAGATTAGCACGTTATAGAGAAGCTTACCAAGCGCGGAAGCATGCATTAATCAAACACTGTGTGCATAGTCTTTGCAAAACCAAGCCAAACAGACCTTTCGTTGGTGATAACTAGGTTTACAAGAGTTAAACTTCAGCCAATTCTGTAGCGATAGCGACATTGGCCGTATTCTCGCGCCGTTTCGCTGTGGCCGGTGGCCGAACCGCGAGCTGACCCGTTGCCTAGCAACCGCCGCAGCTGGCAGCGCCGCTCGCCGCGCCATCTGGTATGACGTCAGAGGAGGAGCTGGTGAAACCGCGTTGGAACAACAGAGGAGGAGCCGGCGTTGCATCGTATATATGTAGAAGGGGCGGCGCGGTGGGATTCGTCGGCAGATATGGAAAGTGAGTCGGAGAGACTGAAAGAAGCCAGGCTTCGTTGTCGGAACGAAACCAAGAGGAGGCAGCGAGCCGAGGAGACAGAGGAAAAACGAGCCGCACGCCTCGAGAAGGGTCGTAAGTACGAAGCGGCCAGGCGAGTGGATCTAGATGAGGATAGCACCCGAAACGTGTTCAAGTCACTGGACGACAACCCCTTATCCTCCCGCCTCACCGACCATCGATCGGTCCGGACCGTCTTTGTGGCAATTGAGAAACAAAAGATGAAGTCTTTCAAAATAAATTCTTTACACTTTAAAAATGTCTAGTCTTTAATGTTACTATAACTTAACGAGAGCTGACAACCAAACCTAAACAGACGTACGAAGCTAAACGATAAAGATGTAACCGTAGAGAGAACCAAGCTAAACAAATAGGATAAACCGGTACCTCTCGCTACGCACACCCAGGCATAACTGAGTTAAGCCAGAGCCAATTTTTTCTTTATAATTTTCACTCTTACTACTACTACTAATCAAATAAGTACGCGGCAGCCCGGTGGATGCATTTCTGCTCACCGCCACGATGCACACAGAAACTTTCACAAATTCGAAGTACTGTGGCGCAAAGTAAGAAACCCGAGGAAAAAGGACGCAGAAAGAGGCACTGTTTCTTTCTCCTTATATTTTTATCGAGTTTCTAAAGTTTATTCTCTCTCTCATACTCTGCGCCACAGTACGGATTAACTCGCCCAACAGACAAGGCGTTTACATGGACCCGACATAAGCGGGTCGAGTAGGCTTGTCGGGCTAGAATATACTTGTCGAGTACATGTGAACGCTAGCCGGTCGGGCTGAACGAGCGTCGAGTCAGCCCGACTGCATGGGGACCCATTTTCATGCAGCGTCACATATGTAACGCAGGCATGCGTAGACGGGTCGGGCCCGCCAGTGCCGTGACGTGCGCGGAACCTCTGTGAGTGTGACGTCATATTTAATGCACCGGAAGCCCAGTTGGAACGCGTTGATGTCTCGGCTCCACGCTGAGTACCATCGTTACCCAGACCATTGCCCAGACTTGTCAGAAGCGAGTCCACGTAAACGCGGTCACGTCGGGCTCGGTCAGCCCGATTTCTGACTCGACCCGCTCGTGTCGGGTTCATATGTAAACGCAGCCGTAGTGCTCGGCTATGTCTTCACTCCGTGCAAGTTATACCCGGAGATATGCGACTGGCATGCTCAAGCGACTGCATGCTCAAGCGTTGGGATTATAAACGGACCCAAATTGTCCTGCC
>NC_051155.1:130504698-130564697 GCF_013339745.2 Dermacentor silvarum
AACAGACAAAAAAAAAAAAAAAAAAATCTTCGAGAGCTACGAAAAATACATACGCACTTGCCTTCTACCTGTCGTTGGTCTTTATCTCGTAGTTGATCTAAATATTCAAGCAGTGCATAACTAAGGTAAAGCGCGCGCGATGTCCTGCCATGCGGAAGATATAACGGTGCTTCACGCCTGCGCCCATTATACACAAACGTACAAAAAATACTACTTATCTCTGATCAGAGTAGAAAATTCTCAGCGGAAGAGCGTCTTCACAACTCGACTATTCGCGCTTCAACCGAATCTAGACTACCGCATCCGCGTTATTTGAGAAGTGTACAGGGAAACTAACGAAGAATGTGCGACAGTTTTTTCTTTTTTTTTCGGCGAGCAGATCATAGATTGCAAAAAGCCCGATACCGACGATCGCTTTCTGCGACTTGCATTCTTCGAGATCATATCCGCAGCGTTGCTTATCATATACGTATACATAAATATGCCGGAGGATCGAGGTCCTTTAGCATATAGCTGAAGGATACCTCCTGTCAGAAAATGTATGATACAGGAAATATGCAGCACGTCGTTATTAATGTTTAACGTCGTCTCTGAAAAGAAAGAAAGAAAAAAAAAAAGATGATTTACGTGCCAAAACTAAACGACCTCATTATGAGGAATATGCAGTGGGAAACTCTGGATCATTTTTGACCACCTGTTCTTTAATGCGCAACTAAATCTAAGTAAGTACACGAGCATTTTTTTTTTTTTTTTTTTACCTTTCGCCCCCATCAAAATGCGGCCGCCACGGCCGGGAACGAACCCGCGACCACACATACATATACCAGCATATAGCACAATGATGTCCCGGCCGCGTTTATTCTACCGCCCTTGCCTGTTCCTGGCTTTTCGTAAAGATCAATGTGTTCTCTGTGCTCCAGCAAATGCGCGCTGCTCTTCATGTCAGAATG
Organism: Dermacentor silvarum; assembly: GCF_013339745.2. NCBI lineage: Eukaryota > Metazoa > Arthropoda > Arachnida > Ixodida > Ixodidae > Dermacentor > Dermacentor silvarum. Next base: position 130,505,649 of record NC_051155.1, read on the forward strand.
CGCTCACCTGCGTGAAGCAGGTGGACGGACCCCTTTTCTCTACCACGCGATAATAGACTGATTCGGCTGTGTGAAGTATAACGCAAACACGTGCACACCGAAACGCTTCACGATTTAGTATGTATATATACACGTGCCTCCGGTGAGCGTCGTATAGCTGAGAACAGCCACAAGAAGCCCGAGGGCAAAAATACATCAGAGGAACCGAGCTGGTCAAAAAAAAAAAAAAAAAAAGAAATGCGGGCGGAGGGGCTCCGAAAAGCTCGGAAAAAGTGAGCCACTCACCGATGATAAGGAAACGGACCGTGGCAGTGTTTGCACACGGTCACGTATATGTATAATAGCGGCAGCACAAGCAGCGGCGGCTTCTGGCGAGGCGCGGCCGCGGAGTGAAGTCACGACGCGAGCGCGGGGGCATGGTGTATCCGCGCGTGCGAGCCCACAGCGCTGTACAGTATAACGTATACTACGCTCAGCCGGCACGCCAACTGAGTGAAGCCTTTATTTTTAGCCAGACCAGAGCGCTGGGCGGCGGGAGGGAAAGCGACGGGCCCTGCTTTGTGCGCCGAGAGGCTAGCTCGCGCCGGCGTCGACGACGACGTCCTGGTGAAACGCGTCGCCGTCCCCCACGCGCAGCGAGCGCATCGGCCTCGCGACAGCCACGCCATGCTCTCGGTCTTCCGACTCGCACGATGCTGCCTATTCTCGTACGCGCGGGGCCCGATCTCCTGCTATACGCACACACCGCGCGCTACGCCAAACGAACACAATTCGTTTCCCAGACTTTTTCTTCTTCTTCCTCAACTCTCTATCTCCTCCTGTGCAGGACGCGCGAGCGCTTGCGTACGCGCTGGATGGACATCTCATAGAGCGGACGCTCCACCACGCGGGGCTAGCTGGCGTCCAAAATGCGGAGGAAATGGGCCGCATCTTGTAACAAACGACGCTGCGCGCACTTTCCGCTTTTAGCTTTCTTTACCGCGGGCGGACGAAACGCGACAAGATCCTTCCGCGTCGTCATGTTTGAGTGTAATGTCGGTCCGTACAAAACGACGACATCGAGTGACCCCCACGGGCAATTACGCTATACGTGCCACGAGGCCTAAACAGCGCAGTCCCGTATATGAATGGTGAAAAAAAAAAAAAAATATAACGAGCGCGGAAGGAGGGATGACACCATCGTGGCATGGTGGTGGTTCACTGTGAAGCTAACGCTCCCTTGTAGATTTTTTTTTTTTTTTTTTTTTTTTTTACGAAATCATAAACCAGTGATTCAAAGTAAACGTGCGCACTACACCTGACACGACCTGACATGTCCCATGCGTATTCAACGAAAAGCAAAAGAAAACGTCGTCGTGTTTACTTTCTCCTTTCCCCCTTCTCTACCGCGGCGTCCCATTTGGGTATTTTCCTTTCGCGCCGGCGATTCGAGAAAGCAGCGCGTATCGGCGGGTCTAGCGCGCACACCTTTGGCCCGCATGCAAGTCGATTGCAGCCCGGCCACAATCGCGTACAAGCGGGGCGTCACGGAGGAAGGAGAAACGTAGTACGCACTTCGCGAAGCGCTCGGCTGACAAGGAAAGATATATAGAATAAAGAAGCACCGCGGCAAGAACAATGCTTGCGCAATACTCACGCGGGCGCACTGCAGACCCACGCCGGCCAAGCTGCCACGAAGAAAAAGCAACAGGTGCGCACAAAACACGGCAGCTGCTTTGCAGAGCGAACAATGCACTCTTTCTGCGCAGCCTGTACCGTCGCTTACATATGCGAGACGCCACACAGCACGCGGCTGCTCGCGCGCCTGCCGGTTAGACCCGCTGCATATCTATACACACGGGCGGGCTGTTGCCGTTACTGCCGTTATGCGCTCATTGATGACTGCTGAACACAATAGAGCGCGGCGGCGGCGACTGTTTACGGTGTCACGTCAAGACGGCAGGTGTTATACAGCCTTCACGGGAGGAGCACTGTCGGTTTTACTGCGCAGGTGACACAGCAGGCAGCCATAGACATGATTTTAAATTGCGAGACGATGAGCGCAAGCAAATCAGCTATAACTGATCAGGTTGTAGACTGGCGAACCACGCTATGCCACGTGGAACTGCGTATAATGTGTTTTTTTTTTTTTTTTTTCGTTAGGCTCTATAATAACAGACACCCCACCTAAACAACGGAGCTTCGCGATGCGTAGCCATACCACACTGCTTGAACTGCGCTTGACAACGTGGCTAGCCGAACGCGCTAATCTCTCTCTCTCTCTCCCTCTCTCTCAAATACACGACTCGACGCTCCCCCAAGCAACTTCCGCAGTGGGGTCGCCGAAGTGGAGGGCTCCGGGTTGATTCACTTGCGTGGGCACTAAGTGACCAAAAAGTTACTGAGAACTGCACAGTGCCGTTCCAGTGAAGACCAGTCTTGAGCCTTGCTTATGTAAACGTTCGTTTGGTTTTAAAATTGGGGTTGCTAGGTCATGTGAAGGGGTACACTGCAGCAGAGCTATACTTAGGCCAGTCACGGACTCGAGGCAATTCAAAAGTCAGCGTTTTTTTTTTTTTTTTTTTTTTTCGTTCTGCCTTCATTGGAATGTGGCCACCGAGAATCGAACCTTCGAACCCGACCCAGTGCTCGGCAAGCAGAACGTCACAGCTACGTAGTGCGCCACCGCAGCGGGTCGGTCACGCGAAATCGTTCAGGACGACGCGCCCTTCGCCGATTTTGCGAGCACAATATATAGTGAGACTTCGAGAGAGCATGCACGCTCAACGCACCCATGCCCGTCCGTATAAGCAGCATGCACAGTAAGAAACAAAGGCAGCGAAAGCGCCATTTCGCCTATCGGTTATGGCGCACCTCTGTGGCATTATACGCCGTCCTTGACAGAAATGCGTGTGTTTAGTGCGTATGTGTCCCCCACCATCGAAACAACGAAGTAGAAGAAGCAAAAAATGAACAGCGAAGGAGAGATGATGCCGTTTTCCTCCTTGTCATGCATGCGCCGTCCCATGTTCGCCTCTGCCGGCCGGCCCCGCTGGGAACGCGGCGTCAACTCTCCCCCCCCCCCCCCCCCCCCCCCCCCCCCCCGGTTGCTGGCGTCCTTGTTTCCCCCATAGAAGAAGCAGAAGAAAGAAAGAAAGGAAAGAAAGAAAGAAAGAAAGGAAAAGAAAATGAAGCGATGCGTGCAGAACGCTCGATTTTCTCGAAGGCGCCCCGCGACTCGTTGGGGCCGCGCTCTTGGGAGCGTTCGATTCTGCGGAGAGTGAGGAAAAGAAAAGACAGACAGAAAGAAAGAAACCCGTGCGGGTCCACTGTTTCTGGGCAGCTTTCGCATGCGGACATGCGCGCTGTCTGCAGCGGTACAGATCCGCCAAGGATAGGCCTGCCCTGTTTTGGTCATGTACGAAATACATGGCTACCGGCACCCAGATCGATCATTCGCTGCCGGGTTTATAGCGGTGTGGGCTGAACGTAACCGATCGTCTGCTCAAGTCAGACGCTTTTGGACTATAAACGCCCCCTGCCTGCTTTCTCTCAGCCTACGATGAGGAAAGCTGGCTATAAGCTACCAGCTTAGCGTCACGGGCGCCTAGCCACTTTATTGTGATATATATATATATATATATATATATATATATATGTGTGTGTGTGTGTGTGTGTGTGTGTGTGTGTGGTGTGTGTGTGTGTGTGTGTGTGTGTGTGTGTGTTGTGTGTGTGTGTGTGTGGTGTGTGTGTGTGTGTGTGTGTGTGGTGTGTGTGTGTGTGTGTGTTGTGTGTGTGTGTGTGTGTGTGTGTGTGGTGTGTGTGTGTGTGTGTGTGTGTGTGTGTGGTGTGTGTGTGTGTGTGTGTGTGTGTGTGTGTGTGTGTGTGTGTGTGTGTGTGGTGTGTGTGTGTGTGTGTGTGTGTGTTGTGTGTGTGTGTGTGTGTGTGTGTGTGTGTGTGTGTTGTGTGGTGTGTGTGTGTGTGTGTGTGTGTGTGTGTGTGTGTGTGTGTGTGTGTGTGTGTGTGTGTGTGTGTGTGTGTGTGTGTGTGTGTGTGAATAATTGCCATCTGTTCCTCTAATCTGTCATGCTATCACCGCTCTCCCTTTTCCTGTACCCAACCAGACACGCCTAAGTCGCCGATAACGGTCAAAGTTCCGTTCAATAAAGAAATACCACACCCCGGCTAACGTCATTGCGTGACGCCACAAGTTTAGTTGTCTCTTCGCGAATTCGGCAGCTCACTTTTAATTCAGCAAGCGTCACAAAGTTAAATTTTATTTGGAAACGAAGCACGAACCTCTCTCTCTCTCTCAATAACCGACAAACGGAGAAACTCGGCAAGGCTTTATTAAATCAGTGACGCCACAAAGGGCTGCTTCCAGAATTCCAAGAAAGTGTTGATGCCTCTTTTTCACTTTGACGTCAATCACTAATTTTAACTTCGCGCTTTCTGTTATTGTTTCCTTAACTACTGCATCATGTAAGGCACGTTGGGAGGCGTAGGTCAGAGAAGACACACGTCAAAGTTCAAAAGTCGGACGAAAGGACAGATGCTTCCAGAAGAAGAATCTGCACGTGTTGTCGTGGCACGCAGAAGGCTTGTCTAAGTAATACTATATGGTAATACTAAAGCCGATCTACTGTCAGAAAGCGCATAACGTTTTGCGCATGTGCACTTATCCGCCATCCCATTGCGCAATGCAAGTCTTTTGCCAACAGTCACCACGGCAGGTTAAGCCAGCACGTGACTGAGCATAGACTGTATATATAAAATAGTAGGATATTCATTCATTCATTCATTCATTCATTCATTCATTCATTCATTCATTCATTCATTCATTCATTCATGCCACATCTGCGAGAGGACCAAGCCGGATGTTACGCGCTCTCTCAACTCCCGCCCTCCCCCGCACCCCTTCCCCTGCTCGACGTCCTACAAAACTTTCCTCGCTCGCAATAGTGTTTATTTTTGTAATCAAGGCGGAAAAAAACACACCGACACCTTCTCCCACATCAACCGCCGCTCCCGTGGAACCGACAAGGAAATGCTGATGGGAACATGGCCGGTTCCAGCGAGCTCCTCAATGCTCGGCTCGTGTACTTATTTGTTCGCTTTCGTACCATAGACGAGCCAAACGTGCGCGCACATGTACTACCTGCACGTACAGGTGCAGTTTTACGGAACTGTGATATATCTGTTTTTGGTGCAGAGTTATGTATTTGTAAGCATCGTGCTTCAATTTTCAGCATATAACTAGCTTTAAAGCAACACAATCTTTCTGAGCGGATATTACACATACACATGCAAGCAGAGCCGAGTACACAAATATTTTTTTCTTCAGTGTGGCAGCTAGATACGGCAGTACTGCATTACTACTGTATGCATCTCGAGCACACAACAGAACATGGCCGACCGGCGATTTTGAATGGAAAACAACGAAATAGACCGCAAAAAAAAAAAAAAAAAAAAAAGTCATCCAGTGGGCTTTTCCCTATACGAAGGACCCTGGTGGAGTGCGAAGCCAAAATCGTAATCTATTTAGCTTTTGAATTCTCCGCTCCCTTTGTCTCGAACTTCGTGGCTCCCGCTGTTACGGAGCTGGCACTGATTGGTCGTCGTGGCGACCAGAGGAATTCGGCCTACTTGCCGGTCGTTATGTGGAGGCACTCTCCGCGCATACCTTCAAGCATTACCAGTTCACAAGATGGGGGCTTTCTGCCGCTAGTGTTAATCCTTACAAGCACCAGCGAATCAGTATCTACTACTGCCAGCGCAACAGCAGCGAATTAAGAAGAAGGGGTTCGCCGCACGTGCGACCGCGATGGGGCGGACCACCAAGCGGGCGATTCGGCGCCGCCGGGCTGGATTCCATCGGCAGGTCGGTCGCGTGCGGCTTCTGTCTTTTTTTTTTTTTTTTTTTTTTTTTCTGCGTGCCACACAGAGGCGAGAGGGCAGTGAGATCCTGCGGAGACGCTCGTCCGCTGGCGAACGAGGAATCTAAAACCCCTCCATCAGCGGTAGTAGTATATGGAGGGGCTTTAGGTGAATCGAACGGAAAAAAAAAAAAAAAAAAAAAGCTATAGAGACGCTGAATGGAACAGCGCCAACGATGCCAGTGACCCGAATAAGCGGACTGCGTTTCTTGGGAGAGAAGGTGGGGAGGAAAGGTGCGTGGCGGCAGCTTTTCTCGTCCTTTGCCTCTCATTTCGCCGACGCGGGCGATTTCTCCCGCATCCCATTCGTCCGTTCATTTACAATGCCCACCGGCGCTTTCGGATGAAACTGGCGTGATGAAGACGCGCAAGGCCGGGCATGTCCGCGCGCGAAGGAATGGGGACGGCGTTGAATCGGACCCGGGCCGATCGACCTATCGGAACTGCGCCACCGTATATAATACCAGCCTAGACTAAATGGCAATCGCGCGTGTCTAAGTGCGTGTGTGCAAAGAACGGATGGTGACGACGAGAAATGAGTTGAGAAAAATAAAAACAAGGAGAAAACAAAACGAAACGGAGCCCCAGAGAGTGAAATTCCGCGATGTAAACTAAACACTTCCGCGCTCTGCGCGCATATGGTACGTTTGCGTGCAAAGACAGTCAGGTACATGTATGAGAGAAAAAGATGACAATCATCCCTCAAGAAAGACAACTTTATTATTGTCGTTGTTGTTGTTGTTCGATAACCTGCGTCGATTACCGCGGAGAGCTTTCCAAGACTGAAGACATCGCACCGCCAACTATACGAATTCTCCGTATTCCACATGTTTTCCACATTATCCACGCGTCCTATATAACGTTATATATACGCTATGTATGCGCAGCCCGTATCATTACTCTGCAAATAACACGGAAAACATATTACATTATGAGAACGCATGTGGAGCTTTTACAGTGTATATGGAATGCCTGCAGGGCATTTAAGTATGCATGGTTCCCATTACTGACACATAATATCTACGAATGCGGCCAACCCGCTTGCTACGGGCACGTTTACAAGAACCCGATGCGAGCGGGTGGAGGTCGGGCTGAAAGCGTTCACCCGATCAACTGCGTTTACACTGACTCACTTCCGCCGGCCCTGCACGGGCAGGGATCATTTACAGGGGGGACTAGGCGGGTAGAGGTCGCAGCGACACTACTCGTCAAGGTGATGCTAACTCAGGTCTTGCGAGTAAGAAGTAGTATAGTAGTAAAGAGGCCCGATCCATGGTTGCTGGCAACGCATGTATACACACGCATTTACATAGTTCACGCGCTTCGTAAACCATCATCGAGTCAACCCACACCGAACAGGAGCACTGTATCAGACTGACTGTTAGCTCAGCCCAAGTCGCGCTAACGCTTACACGAGCCCTAAAGCCGAATTTCAGCCCGACATGCCAATTCGACCTGCTTGTGTCGGGTTCAAGTGAGCGCACTTCGACGATGCGAAGGATAAGCTAACAGCTGCACCAGCGAAATGTGCCGCAAGGCCTCAAGAGTCCAAAATATGCTAGGGTCTTATTACGAAGCACGCTATGGACACGCCTGAGGAGCACGGCTGAGTAGTTGTGACCGGTAGTCATTTGCTACTGTAGCAGCAACCATCAGTTTTCCGAGCTTTGCTTCTGCAAGAGGCCAAAGGCTGCGAGAATAGCCGGGCGCGCGCGTCAACCGCGCGCGACCTTGATAGCCTTGATCTCTCCGCGCAACTCACAAAGTGGCCATGCGAAGACTCTCCGCAAGAATGGTGACGAAACACCGCGGGACTGGAATGCAGAAGTACTATTCGGAGCCCGCTACCATCGGGGAAGACTGTTTCGATAAGACTGCAGAACAAGAAAGCTAAACTTTATTCATGATAACTGGACCAAGAGGGGATTCCCCCCAAAGCAGCCCTCTCTTTCCTTTGACAGAGTTGACACGAAATTGGCATGCTCTATCAAAAGCAGTCTCAAGTATATATGCCAGCGCAGTATTTATCGGTTTTCACTGTCTGCCTGCGCGCGCAAGCTTGAATGCACGATCGCATACCCTTTGCTTTGATCTATCAGTGGCGATTAACTAACCCCGTTTCTCGCTTATCGACTTGCGGGCTCTCCTAATCCTACATAGAGCAGTGGACGAGAACTCCTCGTCGAGGGAACAGCGATAATGTGCCATATCTATTGGTGCCGCGCCTTTAGCCCAACCATATATAGGCCAGTTGTTATATCGAACCTCAAGTATAACTTTCTTTTTTTTTAGGAAGCATCTGAATTGAGAAACGAGTAAAGAAGGTTTCAAATTTTACTGCTGTGGCAACCTGACTCCTGCCTCTTTTATGGGGACTTCGCAGGGATCGGATTGAGGACGCAACTAAATCTTGTTTCCTAAAAGTGAACGACAATGTTGTCCATGCGTGCCATAGGCAGGAGGCGGTGCAACGTCGCGCTGACGAGTGAAAAAATAAATGGGAAGGATACAACACATGTGTGAGGCACAAAACTGACCTCAGCACATGGCTACGATCGAGCAACGTGCACGGCTGTTCCTTGGAGAGCAAGCGACTTGTTTCGGCGAGAAAGTGATGGAGGCAATACGAAAAAAGAAAGGGGGGGGGGGGCAAGAAACCAGACAAAATAAACGAAAAAGGAGCACAGTTCGCGCACCTTCCCATCAGGCCGAAAGAACAGACATCTGGTGCCACTCTTCAGCCTTGTCCGTGGCGAAGCGTAGCCGAGCCGACCATTACAAAGCCTCTTCGGACTGTATACTTAACCGGCCACAAACGTCCACCGACCATTACACAAAGCCTCTTCGGGCTGTATACTTAACCGGCCACAAACGTCCACCGACCATGCGGTCAGGCCACGACGAGACAGCTATAGCAACCACCAGCCGTAATCGACCGGACCCTACCAAACCACCACCACGCCTGACGCTGTCATTCCCACGGAGGGCGAGAAAGAGCACGACAGGGGCCGATCAGCACTCTCTCTCCTGCTCTTTCCGCAGGAGCGATGAGGGTTCTCTCGCTTTTCTAGGTGAAGTGGGCGTCCACTGGCTCAGCGCCAGGCGGCGGCTCGGTGGCAGATATCGCGAGCACTATAGGCCGCGCACGCACTCCAAGGCAGGTTACCTGCTCGCAGCTGCAAGAAAGCTCGAAGCATGCACTGCCTTTACAACGAACGGCAAGTGCTCCACCCAAGAGCAACATCCTGGCTCTTTCAAGAGATGCTGGGCGTTCGGCGAGGTTGGGAGCTGTAGAGGGGACTGCAGCATCAATTAACTGGGCATCTCTATAGGCATACTGGCGAAGAACAACGCAAAGGACCGAACTGGATATATTTTACTTGTAACGTCCAATTTGCACAACAGATTTCCTCGAGTGCCTTAAACATTAGAGGCCTGCGCGAAATCCACGTGGATCGTGCTACTGAAGACAAAAAAATCTGCGATTCGTGTTCGCGTCCGATATTCGGAGTACAAGTGGCAGGTGCCTTCTTGGTTGTTTCGTCGAGCATGCATCCAACCTTTTAGTGCGTTTGGTTTCAAAGTTTCGGTTTCAACCTATAGACAAGTGGTTGGGTTTCGATGCGCATTTCGTAAGCCCTCGTGCCGTCATTGCGTACGTGCTACACCGGCCTGCCCGCAAAGACCGCAAAACTCTTCCGCATATTGATTCTGATCGTTACCCATTCGCAAAAAAAAAAAAAAAAAAAAAAAAAACTCTACGCCGCCCAGGAACATGAATTGTTCAAACAGCACCGATACTTCGCCCACGCACCGCTGGTTTCTGAAATAACCCTCACGTACAGTGAACATCAATGCATGAGACCCCCCGCTGCGTTGCTCAACACTTCAACGGCGTTTAACTTACACTGACGAAGATTGATGACCAATGCTCGGGTCAGCGACCCAAGGTCGGTCTACTCGGAGCCCGAGAACCGGAGCCACGGTGGCGACCTTGGGCGGACGCGGCGACCGCTCCGACGAAGCCGCCGGTGTACTCCATCATCTTCCAGCGGGTTCGCGCAGAGCGGGATGACGGAACGCGCGACGGATCGAATCGCGGTCAAGGATAAAGCGTACGCGCGCTCAGCACACTGCCGGCTGTATACTATATGCCCACAGCGCGACCATTACCGCGCGAGACGCGCACACAGCGCAGAACTGGTCGGTAAACACGACACGGCCGGCGCACAGATTAAAAAAGTTGTCGCAGTTTCACCTGAAAGGTGAAGCATCAATTGCGATAGCAAATTTGTAGAGAGATATACGGAGTAATGATATTAGCTTTATCAGCTGTATAAACTTGGACATGCAGCAGCACCGGCAACGCGCCGAACTGTTGTCGACGCCGTCGGCATTTTGCCCGCGTTCGCTCGAAATGCGTGCGGCGTTGGTGACTGTTGCCGGAGCCTCTGATATAAATAGGCACTTGGTGCCGCAGCTAAACGTCGCCTCCCTTCCCTCCCCCTTCCCCCCTCCCCCACGGCCTCTCGCACATCGGAAGAAGGCGCGTTTGCTCTACATATATGGTGATTGTAAAGGAGGAAAGAGACGCCTACTTCTGCAGCCCTTAAGGAAGCACGGCGCAGAACGCGCGTTTGTTCTCCGCCGTGCGTTCACTCCCCGTGAAAGAGCGCGTCCCTCGCGCCCTTTCACTCGCACATACAGCGTTCGGCGGCGCGCGGCCACGATTTCATCTCCATTGACGTCATACAGAACCTCACGGCGACGGCGACGGCGACGGCGACGCCGACGGCAGAAATCTGCTTTTGAGTGTCCATATAATTGCTATCGCAATAAAAAATGTTAACGCGGTGGGCCAGCCAGCCAGCCCACCGCGGCTATACGGCATGCGCAGCGGAGGTCGGTTAGGCGCAGTGCGCGGCATACCGCGCTGCTCTCGACCCACACCACACCCCTGGCGCGGTCGCGCGAGCGACGATTTCAGTAGAGACTCGCTACCCGTCACAGGGGCTGACGACGGAGTACAGCTAGACGGAGCGCATGACGCATCCCGCGCAAGGTGACGCGCGTGCGCTTCCACTGCTGCCAAGGCGCCAATTCTAAGCGTAGCGAACACTTCAGAGCTCCAGAAAGAGTGCTCGGCGCCCGCTGCTCAATCCTTTCGCCGGCGGCAGCAGCCTTGAGGGCTCCACGAGGCGGCGAGAAACGGTTACGCGAGCGGCGGTTGGTTTCTCCACATTCACCGGGGCCGCGTCGCTCTGAAGTTAAAAGCCACCATGTTAAAAGATACCTAGCCGCCTACAAGTACGGGAGACACGGGAGCTGGAAAAGCGCGCACACAACTTCCAGAGCAGCGCTGTCGCGTGGTCGGAGACGTATCAGCGGACGGGAAAAAAAGACACGGGGCGCCTCGCGTCTATTTTCGAAGGACGCGCGCTAGAAAGACACGCTATTGGCAGCGGCCGTTTTGCAACTCTTCACGAGCCGCCCGCTGGGAAGCCGGCCCATATAGCAGGGCGCGCCCTGTGCAACGGCGGCGGCTCGGAGGGCAGTGCTATATTTCGCGACGCGTGACGCCTGGCCGTCGCGACGACAGAAGCGGGGCCGTACTATAGTGCGCCTTCTGCGCTAGGGCGCGGCGACTCTGTTGCACTTGGCGCGAGTTGGGTGTCCCGGCGTGAGTGAGACGGCGACACGCGATATACTACGGCATGGTTCGCCACGGAAACTGGGAGCGGCATTCGTTACGAGCAGCCGCAGCCGACTTGGCATATAAACTTTCCGTCCTAGCGTCTCATTCACTAGAATACTTGGCACAAAGCTTACTTTTTTTTTTTACAATTATCGCAAGTATGTCCATGTGCGCGTAGCGAAGGCGAATTCAAGAAAAGCCACAGCGGCGGCGGCCACTTCTGGAAATCGCAACGCAATTAAGAAGACCTGTATACGTTTCGTAATTGCAAAAGTGCAAGCCAGTTGGCGTTGGAAATCCACGTTTGCACGTGTCGGTGAGGTGAGTAATTCGTGCCACTGCGACGGAAGCATTCGTCGGACAGCTCAGCGAAGGTGAAAGAAATCCGTTATAAGGAATTAAGCTACAACTAGCGCCGTCGCAGTAAGAACACAAGCGGCAGAGGCGTCCCCTGTGCGATTCCGGTCACTTGGTGTCACAACACCGAGCACCGACTGAGATTTCTGCAGCGACACGCCTCGATAGAAACAGGGAGGATCCTAACGCAACTCGGGCGAGAAGGGAGGAAGTAGAAACATGACGCACAATTTACCGGAAGTCGCTTGCCGCAGTACTAAGGCAATGTGAAGGCTGATTGATTACTGACTAGTCTTGTGTAGCACAGAACGTCCACAAGTACAAATCTCATTGGCACAGTGCGCACCATGTACACTGCCGCGCTACCCATTCAGATCGCCAGTTTACGGAGTGGCCATGCTTCTGGCGCGTGTTAACCTCCCGCCGCCACCTCAACGCGCGGCGACCTCGTTAGCGGATAGCAGCGTTTCCTAAGGGCGGTGATTTGACACCATGAAAGTATACGGCCACAGCGACGCGCTTGTCTTCAGCGGCGCGAATCTAAGGCCGAGGTGAGGTGAAGTCGTTAATCATTCTCCGCATGCAGATATACAAACGCATCCGTGTGTGCCTCGCTCTCTCTCTCTGACGCAACAAATTTGCCTGCGCCCACTGGGACAGGCAAGTCTGCGCTGCAGAGCAGAAGCGAGCGGTAGGAAGCTGCGGGGCGCGACGAGAGCTTTCACTCGAAGCGATGACATGACGCCTCGTTCATCATATACGCGCCGGCCAAGCAAAGAACGGCGGATCGCAGCGAAGACGAGCTGAAAGGATGGGACCTCCCACGTTTAACTGCCAGGAAGTGAGCAAACACGCAAGGCCTACGAGTTCTGGAAGATGGCGCATGCAGACTGCGACATCCAAAAAGGCGAAGAAATGTAGAAGGGCACACAAAAAAAGGCTGAAGTGCACCCCTCCCCTTCCCTCTCTCTCACACACACAAGCTCCCCTCTCCAGAAATGTAAAAAAAAAAAAAGGGGGGGGGGGAGTGGGAGTCAGCGGTAATGAACCGACGAAAACAACGCCACGGTGACGAACATTGTCGAACTTGTCGTTAAACGCGTCCTCGTATAACGACAAGTCCGATGACGGCTGAGACGTGACAGTGCGGGCATCCAATCCGGCGTCGACATTTACCTTATATTTTGGAAGAATTCTTTCTGCCTTCCCTATTGAAAAACCCCCGTATTCCCCATAAGTCCTATATCCAATAACATCATATGATATATAGGGAAAACTGGTTTTTGTATAGGATCCTATGTGTTTCATATCGGATTATTGGATATGGGAGTTATGGGGCATATGGATTTTTCAGTAGGGTTGGAAGCATCAAGAACATCAAGTTGACGTAGCATGTGATGATACCTGCAACGCTACGGCTTCTCCTCAACCCTACTGATGACTGCCGTATCAGCAGATTTAGCTATACTGTTACGGCGCACAGCAGTAAATTTCCTTCCCTTCCTGTTCATCATTTCATTTAAAACAACGTATTACTGCTGCTACAGTTGGCTTAAGTAGCTTTGACAGCTGCCATTATAAAAAGAAAGAAAGAAAGAAAGAAAGAAAGAAAGAAAGAAAGAAAGAAAGAAAGAAAGAAAGAAAGAAAGAAAGAAAGAAAGAAAGAACAGATCATCACTTTTTCTGCCGTGTCCCACTTTCGAAGCACGCCGGAGAACAGCTGCTGCGAGCGCGGTCAAGGGGTTTAGAAGGCGTGCATATATATACGCTGAGTCGGCATGTGTCTTCGGTTTACGTGGACCAGCCAGCACAGCTAAAGTCCCGAAGAAGGCGTAGTTGGCATTTCCAATATTCGCTTTCTCAAAGTTGACGAGTACTCTTGTTTCGGCTAGGAAAAAAACAAGGAAAAAAAAAAAGAAAACTAAAAAAGGACGCTTCTTGTATCTGGTAAAGACAAACACTTTTCTAGAATTTGTGAAAAAGGTCCATTTTTGACGCATCATTCCCCTGCTGCAGCATCCCGCATGAGCCGTTCCTCCACTGCACCATACCTACTATATAAAAAAAAAAGAAGTCCCACTTCCGTACATGACACGAATGCTGACGTATAAATCGCTCGCATAGATTATAGTTCGATTAGATCTATGAACTATAGTTCGATTAGAGCACTGGCCGAAGCATGCTATTACTGCGAAAGAATAAGGCACACGCAAAAAAAAAAAAAAAAAAAAAAACGCCTCCTCGAGTGGTGAGCTACAGTATCTCCCTTTGCTTATACGCTCAACTTCCAAGACGCACGCGCGACGTTTATCAGCGTCCGCGCATACACTTTACTGCACAGTGCCGCTCCGCAAGGCGTGCGAAAGTTTTCTGCGCGGCAAGCAGCAGCAGCAGCAGCAGCAGCAGGAGCTCTCGAAAAGACTCTTCAGAAACCGAGTGCTATGTTGCTACGGGCGTCCGCGGACGATACGGGCGAGAAAGTTTGCATCTCTCTTTCGAACTGCCACGGCGGCAGGCAGCAAAGGCAGCAGCAGCAGCAGCGGCGACGGCGGCAGAAACAGCAGCAGCAGAAGCAACCGCCAGGCTGCAGCTCGCGCTGCGCATTTCTCCATACGCGCCGAGCTTGCACGTCCTGCGCCGCCCATTTATCTATCTCGAACAGAGCTCTTCCTAGAGCGGCCGCAGTCGCGACGCCATAATGCGCGAATCTCTCTCTCTCTCTCTCCTCCTGTCAAAAAAGAAGCTTCGCGCCGTGCGTGCTTCGTAATGGACGTCGACGGCGGAGTGGAGGAAGGGAGAATATGGGTTCCGTGCGAGAGTCTTCGCGGAGAAGCAGCAGCGACGCATGAAAAGTGACATCGAGGCTGCGCTGCCATAGCGCACGCGAAGGACAGAGGAATTAGGAGGATACGGCGCTTGTACACAAACACGGTGACGCGCGACGACAACTTACCCATATGACTCTCTCTCTCTCTCTCTCTTCCTCGTGCGAGTCACGAGCGATCGAGCAATATACGCTCGAGGCGACAAGGAAGCGTGATGCGAAAGATCTCGCCCGGTGATCGCGATGCACGCGGTGCCCCCAGAATAGTAACGACAAACTATCGCGCAGTGAATAGTTCGTGCACGCGTATACACACATGCGGCGCGGGGCAAAGAAAGGCGCAACACGCATCTCGCGCTTTGCTTGTGCGATAACCGCTTCGCGTCGTCGGTTCCTTCCTCCGCGCCGTCCTCCAAACGTCCTCGACACCTATTAAAAAGAAATGAAAACGAACGGGGTTCTAAACGCGATACTGCGAACCGATCTCGAGAAGATGAAGAGAGAGAGACACGAGAGAGATTGGGCAAGCGAGACAAGCGCGAGTGGCGTGATGGCAATTTTTCACACGAGAGCGCCTTGTACACGCATGCAGGCGCACGCGCACGTATGCACATTAGCTGCGGCGTCCTTGATCTCGGCGAAGATCCCCGCAGCGGGCTGCAAACTGGTTCGCACGAGAAGAGACGATTCGCAGATAGGAAGGCCGCCGGCCATTACACTCGCCGCGCGAGAGAAAAATGTCGAACATCTTTCTTTTCTTTCTAAAACACGATGGGGACATTCAAACAATCGCGCACAGATAGGCCGGCAGCAGAAAAGGCGTGAACGATGCAAATGACAATGCGATAAGCCGTCGCCGACAAAGACAAGCGGACGGTATATACTATACGTAGCGAATGCGTGCTAACGACGAGATCGTTAAGCGACCTTCCCGTTCGGAGCCCCGAAAGCGTCGTGCGTTTCTATGTACCTATTATCTCGGTTCAGACATCCCGCAAGAAGGAACAAGTTGCGGTAACAGGCGCACATCTTTCAGATACATTGCTCCAGAACGTAACCCAGAGCGCAGTTTGAACCAGCTTAAAGGGACACTAAAGTCAAATAAAAAGTCAATTGCTAAAGTGATGGAGCAATGCTCTAGAACGTCTAAGGCGTCAATATAATCGCGAACAGAGCTTTAGTAATCGAGAAATTGAGGTAAATGCAGGTCATGATAAGAGACTCCCCAGGGACATTCCGGCACTTACCCGATGACAAAGGCACTCCTAAAAAAAATAGTCACTAGTACTCAACCACTCATATTAAAAAGATTGTTTCATTGGATTATAAGACGGAAGAAAATGCTACTTGTCTACTTCTATTAGATTCTTAGAAAAAATACCTTTTGGCGTTACATTTGATAACGACGCGGGCGGTCAAAAGGTTTCGTTTTCGCTCGACTCTGCGCCGCGCGCCCTTTCGACTTTCAGAAGTTTCGTTATCGCGTAGTGCTGCGCTGGTGTTGCTGGCTCGCTAAACTCGCACTTGAATTTGCTAGCAGCTTGAGAGTCGCGACGGCACGTCCAGACGGTGACCAGCTTCGTCGCCCGACGTCGCATTGCTGGAGTCCTCGCTGCTTTCGCGCTCGGAAGAGCCGGTGTCGAGGCCGCCGTCGTAGTGCGCAACGACGCCGGCAGCGCGAGCCCTCAGCAACATGTCACGCTCATCGGAGCTTAAAACGTTAAAATCGAGCCAATGTGTCGTTGTCAGGGTCGTCAACTAGTTGGTCCATTGCGACGAACATCGACGATCACCGTTCTCACAATTCGGCGCGCGCTTTACCTTTCGCTATGGTGGCTAGCCACCATACTTCCGTTTTTGCACTGCCGTCGGCTCTGTCTTGGCTCTGTTTCCGGCCGCGCGTTTGCGCTTTCCGCAAAAAAAAAAAAAAAAAAAAAAAAAATGCCGTAGCGCCGTCTGCGGGCGCCGTTTTACTCACCGGCGGCACAACGTCAATATATGGCCATGACGTCACCAATCCTCGCTATGGCGGGCGATTTGAATTGCGTTAGAGGTACGCGGACGTTTCACACGCAATTTTTTCTTCAAATAAATCTTTTCTTGGCACGAAACAACCGTTTCGAGGTTTCTGGAATGATATTTTAACAGTCCACGTTGAAATAATATTTGCCTTTAGTGTCCCTTTAAGAGCGCGCTTTAAGAAACGGAACCCACGCGTTCAGCCGCTTCGAAGCACACAATTAGTGGCCAGGTTCGAACATCACATGTCAATGCGCTTGAAGTAGCTTCGATTTCCGGTCAGCCTCGCGAAACATTCCCTCAGTTCGACATCGATGCCAGGCTCTGAAACAAAACTGTATCGGTTTTCGCTGTCATAATACCACATAGTGTACAGTCAGCGTGAAAAGTTTACGGAGCGTGGGTTCCACGAAAAAGTTGAATTTCCGAACAGTTCGGCAGCCAGTAAAATCGTATACAAAAAATTAAATTATGGGGTTTTACGTGCCAAAACCACGATCTGATTATGAGGCATGCCGTAGTGGGGGACTCCGGAAATTTGGACCACCTGGGGTTCTTTAACGCGCACCTAAATCTAAGCACACGGGTGTTTTCGCATTTCGCCCCCATCGAAATGCGGCCGCCGTGAAAAAAAAAATCGTATACAACACTATGCTGTACACAGATTGGGAATCCGAATACCACCATCAGGCCGTGTGCCCATGCGGGCTGCGGAAATAATAAGCTTTTGCCAAGATCGATATACCGCGACCCTTCAACTTCTGAGGCCGAGAGCATCTCGTAACATTCATGGCCACCTTCGCAAAGCATTTTGTGAACTTCGCGCAAGCGACTAAGTACAGAGCGTTGCAAATAGTATATTACACGGGAACACATGCAAGGCTTAACATACCAAACTTAAGGTTGGTAACTCGCAAAGTCGTATAAAGAAAGCTCAATGTAGACGGGCAATCGGTCCAGTTTCCATCCCTGATATACGAATTACTGCGCGAACACTTTCACGAATGCAAGGCACGTGAGGATTATCGCAAAATATTGGTGCACAATCGACGGCAATCGTCTGCACCCGACGGCCCACGCCATTTCTCCCATGGTACCATAAGCCCCTCGTCACCGACTTGAAGGGAGCATACACAATCCGCAGAAGTCACTGTGAAAGGGTCCGGTCCAAGGCATACGCTCATCCAGGAAAATACCAGCGGCTTCTTCTCCTCAAATAAGTGCGGAGGCCACGGCGACGATATATGGTGTCCAACTTTTACGTGCGACGATGAATGCATTACGGGGCTCGTGCGCCGTCGTTGGTGCACCAACAATAGCTCGAAAGGACCCATCTCCCATATATATATATATATATATATATATATATATATATATACCTCGTGATGTAGCATGCAAAAATGGGCGAAGCACAAACCACTTTTACGTTGCTTACATTGCTTTACATTGAGCAGTGTGCAAAACGCTTAGTCGTGCGCCTCGCACGACTAATCGTTCTGCACACTGCTCAATCCTGGCGATTGAGAAAAAAGCGCGAGCTTGTCATATCGTAAAAGCGCGCGCTCCATCGGGAGGAAGGGGCGATGGAGCTAGCGGCTTAGTGGACGTCTGTTAGCCGATCGCGAGCTCACGAAGAGTGCGCAATTTACGCAAACGCTAAACGACTCACGTAATTTTTAAGGTCATACGGCAACTTGAAAGAGGTAGCAGTAAGGTAAGCTAATAAGCAGCATGGACACAGCAGCAACAACATAGCAAATAAATTCATAGTTTCACTGCCCCCAATGCGAGAAAAAATTAAGAGGAAAATAATGAAAGAAACACGCGAGGTCATCATATAGACTGTTCGAATCGCCTGCACCACTGTGAACCAGTTCACGGCGGTTCACAGAGAAGTTGAAAAATTGTGCAGCTCGATTTCTGCGGTGCAGGCACAGCGCGCGCCACTGGAAACGAATGCCAAGGTGCAAACGCGGTGCAGGCGTTATTTCCGACTAATGTGCACGGAGTGCGTAAGTTTGAGAGGTCCTGAACTGCAGGTACGATCGCCTTCTGGGGCGTAAATACACGCCACACTTGCATAGATACATCAGACGTGCATAAGCGGGGTTTTAACGGCGCTCGCGTCCGTGTGCTGCGTCGTCTGCTGCGCTGCTGCTTCGCACCTGTACGCCTGCAACAAGGCGGCACCGACGGTGGAGTGGGTGCAGCAAAATCATGAACCAGGCCTGCACGTTTCCTGCGCCTTTTGAAACGAACGGCGTGGTTCAGCGGGCGCCATTGCTGCACCGCTGAAACGAATGGCAGGGTACAACATTCAAAGATCCCTGACTGCTGCTCACGCTTCCCGACAACTGCAGCTTATGCAACCGTAAAGGATACCGGGAAACACTGGCGGCAAAGGCTCTGCACGAAGGCGAGTTTTCTGGTAGAAACGCGACCTATTGCGTGGGCCGATTCCAGAGATAGTGCACAACCGCGCCAAAAAAAATT
The DNA here is from genome assembly GCF_013339745.2 of Dermacentor silvarum. Classification (NCBI taxonomy): domain Eukaryota; kingdom Metazoa; phylum Arthropoda; class Arachnida; order Ixodida; family Ixodidae; genus Dermacentor; species Dermacentor silvarum. Next base: position 130,524,952 of record NC_051155.1, read on the forward strand.
ACATCATTTTCAGGCTTTTAATATTTCAGTCTGAGAAGATTTAACATAATAGGCATGCGCTGTGGGTGTTTTGTTTCATGACATTTGTTGTGGATTGCCATTCACAAAATTCCGAGGAATAGCTTTGTCAAGAATGTAATACAAGCTATGAGCAACATTCGTAATAGAATGGTGTGGCAATATATAACCCGCATATACCGCACGTCATACAAGAAGGCGTGGCACACACATACACCTAAATATATTCGGTGGGTCTGCGTGGTTGGGGGTGATTTTCTCGGCTGCGGACGCCTGCGCCAACGCCGGATTTTCTGCGACACGGGGCCCTTAATGCGATCGCGTTAAAACGAACGGCTCCAGCGAAAGGCTGTCATCCGTTTACTCGCTGGCGTTGCGGAACTTCACACAAAGCGTTGCCGGCACTTCGGACTCTTGCGCTCGAATCTCTTCGATTTGTCGTTCCGGGCCTGCCCAGGACAGCCAGAGGCGCTGCCTTCAGCCAGTGGGTCCCACTGATCGAAGGGTCCCGCTGATACAGAGACTCAATGACAGCGTCACGGTGAGTCCTATACGACAGCACTCCTGCACCCCGATATTGAAGAGGTACGCCTATACAACGATGCACACGAAACACTAGAAGGTTTCATCGAGTTCTATGAATACGAAAGGATTGTGCATCATCCCGTCTTTCCGCTTCACGACACGCAGAGTTCCGAGCGCGTCTACTACAGCCGCGGTAGCCGCATTCCGATCGCGGCGGAGCGCAAAAACGCTCGCGTGCTGTGCATTCGGTTTACGTTAGAGAACCCCATGTGGCCAAAATTAATCCGGAACCCTCCACTATACACCATCCCTCATGAGTCATGACCCACTGTTTCGAGAAGTTAAACCTTACAATTTGGAGTACCCCGTGTCTCGGTACCGAGACGTAATAACCGGCGTTCACAAAAGCGCGATCGATATCTCGCGATTCGCATAAAGCTGACATCATCGCGTGGTTTATAAACCAATCGTGGCGCGGTATTAAGTTGGAAACAGCTTGTTTCGAGGCACCCGTATTACAGATAGCACAGCCGCAAGGTGCATGCACTCACGGTTGGCCGCGGTATGACGCAGACGGCTCGCTTTGCCGTCACAGAAAAAGTACGCAGAATCAAGCTGATGTCTTTTGTTGAAGAAACCCTAACGCAAAAGGCACGACACAAATGCGACACTCGGAGCAAAATGTCACAGACGTCGAGGAAGTAAACATCGAAGTAATCTGCAGACACACGAAATACATCGTCTCGAAGGTCTCGTTCCACGCAGCTATAGGCCTATAGCGATGGCAAAGGTCACCTTCGCGCCGGACACTTCCACCTTACTTTATAAGCAGAAGGGTAGGTCGGTACAGTGGCTGATCCAGAGACTCTGTAGAGTAATTTTGCGTGTAGTGAAATGAAACAGCAATTTATTTTTTTTTCAGTGATTCCATCCCTTTGGCGCATGCGCAGTTAACTGCGCCAAGAAGATATGCGGACAACAAAAGAACATGTCGTTAGAAACCATCGATAAAGATTGTGTAAGACAGCGTTGAAATTCTTGGAAATCCACTGCAATGTCGTTTTGCGGCATTTTATATAAACTACCGAAGCAGAAATAAGCGCGCGACACATCCGGGAGGAGACCGACGTGATAAGCGGTGACTCGATCCACCACGTGACCCACGCGACCACAGATTATACATTGTCTCCGGGATCTGCCCACTTTATTCCGCTAGAACCCCACCCGTCAGACGCGCCAAACTCAGGAGACAAAGACGAAGAAAGCTTCGCTTTAATGCGCTTGAAGGCGTATATTTGTTGTAGATAGAATATTTAGGTACCGTTTGTTGTTTCTATGCGACGTTCCCTAGGGAACAATTAAATCCGGTCAATGGCACATTCGTAGTACAAGCCAATTCGTTATATAAGTACCACATCCCGTCTTTTATAGCCCTTGCGCCAATAAACCCCCCTAATCATCATCATCATCATCATCATCATCATCATCATCCCGTCATTTACCATTCGCAGTCAGAAACACACCAACCATGTCACTGATTGAACGATTGGGTCGTTAGCGACGATCTAACAAGAAAAGTAAGTGGCTTCTGTTATTCGAGAACAAATGCTCCCGCTACACGCTGCAATACGCGGTCAAGCTAAGGAATGTGCCGGTCACTTCCACATCATGCGTCAGCGCGATGCACGTGCTCGGCTGACTCGTGTGAAGCGGACGCATACCTCGCGCATTGGGCAAGACGACCTTACTGCCCGCGACGCCGTCGCCCCTCGCACGTCCGCAGCAGGCTCTCCCGGCCTGATCGCACGCCGCACACGTGACCAGGCATCACCTCTCGGCCATCACGCAACCCGCACGAACGCCAGCAGGCTCGCAGGCTCACTTATCATGGGCCGCACGCGTTTCAAACGCGCCCTCGCGCGCGTGCGCTGAGCGCAACATGTGCATGCAGTCTGGCAAAGCGCACGCGCGCCTTCTCGCCACACGCGGCCTCCCGGCGTCGTCAGACGCGTGCTAACAACGCGTACGATCGCGTGCTGCCCCGGTCATTACGGCTGCTGGCGAGCTTCATTTGCGTCGCTATACGACGCGCGCGGTAGTAGCCGCTCCTCCTTTCCGGGCGATTTTCCGCGCACCTTCACCACAACCACTGACCCCGCTTTCTCCGGAGCAACTAAGTACGATTGCGCCTTTCGTTCGCAAAGTCCACATAAACGCACGCCATGGCAATCGAGGCCGCAGCGTCAAACGACGAGGAACGCAGGCATCACACGCACGCCCGCACGTGCACACAGGCACGCAGGCTGGTTCCGCAGCTCAGTGGCGCCTTTCGAGATGAACGGATACCAAGTGGCCCAACTTTCGCTCCGCGCCCGCGAGCGATATAGGTAGTCACGTGAGCCCCGGGGGAGCGCGACAGGGACGAACCGGAGACGCGGGGCGAAACGTACGCGGCATCGCGACGCCCCAAGAGACACCGGAGGCACGCGGCACGACATCGCACGGGATTCACGATGGGCCCAGCGAAGAGCCGGGTACAAGGACACAACGCAGAGAGGGTCGCGCGCGCTGGAGCACGGCAGCTAGAAACCAGTGCGCGCGAAAACAAGAAACCCAGATGGGACGCGCGGAATCCGGGATCAATCGAAAAGGACGAGTGGAGGATGCGCGTGTGTGGTGTAGACCTTGCAAGTATGTGGATCACACGAACACGAAAACTACACAGAGAGGGAGAACGCGGCGCAATGTACACGTGACGGCGGAACAGGGCGTAGAACTACGCCCACGTTCCGTTTTCGTCAGGCGGCTTATATAGCCCCGGCCGTAACATGCGTTCGTTACCTTTACTTTGTTTCCGAGCTTATCAGGGACACGAACGAGTCATCTTATTACTGGCGCACTTCCATGCGTCTAAGCCACTTAAACCGCGCTCGTAATGAGGCGCGCCATCAAAACGACGCCGTCTTATGAAACGTCAGAGGATACGACGGCGAATGTTGCATAACGACCGTTATGTGTACATATATAGCTTGGCGAAACAAAATCAAGGTTCACTGACCTCAAGCGGGTTCAGTGCACAATTTATGTAGCTTGCATGGCGCCGCTCGTAAATGACTATACCTTCGTTCCAACCAATTAGCGAGCGTGACAGATGAGACGAGTGTCGTACAGCTACATGGTCCGCGCTTGCGCAGCTTCATTAACACCGCGATATTTCTGGCAAGTTCAGCAACTCCACATACTGAAAAATTACACGCACGAAGAAACTGACGGCTACATTTACACCCCCGCGAGGCCGTACGTGTGAAATCAGCAGCAGAAATCACGCCATTTGAAACGGGCTTATGAATTTTGCAGCAATGGACCTTGTGGAACCTATACGCGACCGCTTGAAATCGGTGAAGTGGAGCACGTTCCTTTTTGAACGTGCTCCCACCGCCGTTACCACAGTGACAAAATACGTAGACCTGTACGTGTCCCCTTTCGCAATCTTCAACTGTTTCTTTTCTTTTATTGCGTTCGTTCTTTCTTTCTCACCGAGCGAGCTCGGAAACACGCCACAATTTGTCCTTTTCTTTCAGCGGAGGCCGTTCCCATACATAGGTCGGCAGTGTGGGAGAATACTCACTCACACTCACTCACCATAATTTTTTCCACGCCCCGCACTCACTCACGTTCACACTCACCTCCACTAGCACTCACCTGCACTCACTCGCACTCACTTCCACTCACATTCACTGGCACTCACCTCCAGTGAGGGAGAGATTGACTGTCCGTATACTTAGTCAACCACTTAACACCGAAACAAACACAAAAGGGAGACGAAAGCGGTATCTATCATTGTATCTTCGCTTTTTCTCCATATATGCGAGCATGCGTGTCTGTTACTCTGTGCTAACTTGGCTAGTCCCTCTTCCGCTCTGCTTGTTTATATAAGGAGCCTGTACGTGTACGTTTAAGAGGGAAGCAGGAAGAAAATGAGGAGCCATTTCACCCTCTGAAGGCGGATGACCAGCAAAGGTGTAGCAAATCACACGGTATTAAGCGTCTTCACTCAGTGGAAGTCATGGCAAAATTAGCCGGTCATGATTTGGATATGTCTGCCATCAGCGCTCCAGCCCATACATATTCCCTGGCGTATTAAAGAAAATGTCGCAGTTTCGCCCGAAAGGTGAAGCTTCGATTGCGATAGCAAATTAGTAGAGAGCTATACGAAGCAAGGATAGTAGTTTAATGGGCCGTATAAACTTGCAAACATAGGCAGACTAACTAAATTAACGAGCATAGTGCCACGCGCGCACAGTTAAACATGAACGCATCTCACTCGATGACCGCGGAAACTAGCTGTCAGAACGCTGGAGTAAGGAGGCGCAGCTATAGCCGCGAGCGAATTGACCTTCGTGCCGCCTCTCGCTTCAAAGCGAACGAAACGTCGAAAACACAGCGCATACGAAGTTAGCGGCTCTAGTTGAACATTATTCACGTCGCAAATCGCTTCTAAGAGGAGGCCCGCGCGGGCGCGCGCTCTTTCCACGTCGCAGATCGCTTTCGAGTCATCACCGCGAGTGAGCTTGTACACACAACGTGCCTCCATTTTTCCGCAAGCAAGGTGAACCGATGTCACCTCTGCTTATCGTTCAAGCACTCACACCGTTCACACTAACTTCCACTCACAAGCACTCACTCACGTTCACATTCACTTGCACTCACACTCACCTCTATACACCCAGAAGCACTCACCACGTTCACACTCACAGCACTCAGTCACGTTCACACACAGCTCCACTCACACAGCACACAGTCACGTTCACACTCAGCTCCACTCACACGGCACACAGTCACTGTTCACACTCATCTCCACTCACACTCACCGGCACTCACTCGCACTAACTTCCACTCACACTCACTGGCACTCACTCTCACTCGCACTCACTTCCTCTCACACTCACTGGTACTCACTCGCACTGGCACTCATCTGCACTCACACTCACTGGTATTCACTCGCACTCACGCCTTTGAAATGAGTGCGAGGGAGTGTGAGTGAGTGCACTCATGAGTGAGTGCGCCGACCTATGTTCCCATATAGCTACCGATCACACGCTCGCCCTTCGCTCCTCCGCAGCTCAACTGGTTGCGACAGCGGAACTTCGATTAATCACCGAACAGTACGCGCGAGCAGTTCACGACGTAAAAGCGATGGAAAGTTTTGTGAGCAGGCCCCACCTGCAAATGTGGGAAGTAAAAAAAAGAGACGCCAATGCAGAAACCAAATCGGGCAGGGGTATATCATTAGCGTTTTGCAGCTGCCGTCATTTGATAGAGCAAAAATAGGGCTCTTAAATCCGGAGAAAATTGCCGGAAAGGACAAAACATTCCTCCTCAGTATTTATCTCACGTGAGAACCACGCCACAGCTGTACGCGCGCCATCAGCTAACCTGTACTGCCATCTCTCTGTCTCTAAACGTTACGTCTATCATGTTACGTTCAATCGCTCGTTGTGCGGTTCTATGACTTCTCAATTTCGCTGCGCCATTAAGCTCAAGCTTAAGTTTCGTTTCTGCCTCATAGTTAAATAGTGGTCAAATACACAAATTGCAAACTCTCTCTCTCTCTCTCTCTCTCTCTATATATATATATATATATATATATATATATATATATATATATATATATATATATGTCGTGCGGATGAAGCCGTATCTGTCGAACTAAGTTTCGTTTGTTCTTTTCTGTTGTTTTTGTGGTTTTGTTTTGCGTGTCTTACTCTGTACCATTTGTACACCGCCCTCATATGCGCATCGGGACGATGCTTCCTTCGGTGGGACGCAAATGCCGCGCCTGTACTCCGATGAAGAGGAGGACTATACGAGCAGGCATGCGCGTTTCTATCAAGGCGCGGCGAAAAAGAAGTCGCAGTAGCGCGCCGTATTAAAAAGGCGATCTGCTGCTATCCCTCTTGACCAGGGCTGTGCGACCTCGGTTTTTAACGTTGCGACAATATATATTACTAATTCTGGCGGCCCGGATTCCCTTTAACGAAGAGCTAACTGCTAACTCTTCATCCACGGGCTTTTCCTTGCATTCCGTTTCCCTGTTGGCCGCCGGGAACGGTAATCGAACTGGCAACATAGTCACAGCAGAAGCGCAGCAGTGCGCGCACACATGCACATACCTACGCGCACGCGCAGATCGACACGCTCCGACGTCAAAGGAGGACGCATTACGATGTCGCGCGATGCTACAGAATAGAGTTGCACGGGAACTGAAACGTTTCCTGGAGCCGCCTCCGGCACCCAAACGGATACGCCGGTCCCGCAGCAGCAGCCGCGAGGAAAAAAACAGCGTGTCGACACGGCGCTGACGAGAAGCGCGCGGTTCTCCCAACACTGCGGCAGAAGGAGTGCGATTTCGCCGCCAATTCAACGTGGCGCCGGCGCGAAATTTCCTTGAACAGGCGGCCGAATATATGCGCAGATGCTCAATCAGGGGTGCTCTTGCAAGCTGTCTAGCAATAACGTCAACGGATAGGAAAAAAAAAGGAGAAAGCAGATGTGTGATGCCTACGCAGGTCTGTATACGTACGTCTGTAGAGGTTTCGTACACGACCGCCGGCGGACAAGATATGCAACAGAAAAACCCCATGCCTATAGCACAGACTCGTTGAAACGTTCCGGAACACTACGACGGCATTTGTTCCGAGGCCAAAGGGACGACTTTTTGAAGAGAAACTTCGCTTCACAGATTTCGCAGCATTTCGCGTATTTCCCACATTTCTGTATTGGGAACATCCCGCAAAAGTTGGCGGTTTGACTTCTCGTTTACCGTACCTCTCTTCTTTTGTTCTGTTCTTCGGGGCGAGGGAAAGAGAGAGTGGAGGAAGTACGGTGGTGCTAAAATTCGCACTTCCGCGTTTTCTTTTTTCTTTTTTTTTTCTTTTTTTGCGTATCAAGCGCCTGCGCGTTCCGCCGAAGTCATGTGTTTGCTATTGTAATTCCGTAACCTACCAGTCTCGCTGACGTATGCGCATTCACCCAGTGCCGTCAAGTTATTGTAAGAGAGCTTTATCCACGTTAAATTATCGCAAGGGAAGATCGCCCGATCGTAAATCCTTCAATCCGGCAGAACGGAGCAGGTCCCATTCACCGTCACACTTAATCTGAACGCTCTTTAAGCGCCTTCTTGCTTCTCCTGCGGAGGTGCATGCATGCTGAAGATTTATGGTTAGGGTACCTTGAATGTTCTAGTAAACTTTCGATGTTCGCGCCTTGCAGCCCGAGTTCGTTAATGTTAAACAGCTATAGGTGTGTATTGTTCGGATTAGGACCGACGACGACTGCACAAGTCAGTGGATTGCCGCATTACCGCGAGGCTGATACGGAAACACTAACCGGCCATATGATTATCTACATGTATAGACTGGCACGCTGTAGATCTGGAGTAGTAAATGGAGCATGGTTCAGCGAGAGCAGAGCTTCGGAGAGGTGTGACGGAACGACGGAAACTTCAGAGTCCTGACACCGCTCCTCGTGACGTAACACCTACAGTGCGACGCCTGGACGTTTCCCCCAGGGTTTAAATCCGCGAAGAGGCCACGGAATCCATAACATCACGAAATTACGCCGTCAATGGCCACGGTTTAGGCTCCAGAAGCGTCGCGAGAGAGGAAGTAGAGAAATGCAAGATAAAAAGGATAGATACATAGCGGGTTTCAGTTCACGAAGCTCACGTTCACTAAGTTCTTTCTTTCTTTTTTTTTCTTTTCTTATCTTAAGCTGAGAGGTTGCACGCCTCATTAAAAATTTAGATGCAATCTTGCACCAGCTGTCCAATTCCAAAAATAATCGGGCCGGAAAGAACACAGTCTTCAAAGGCGTTTTTCTTTTACTCGTGATCTTTTCACTCCATGATAAGAGGGCCACTCATCGAGCAGAAGTTCTATGCCGAAGATAATGGGCCCCAGAAGCTGTTGAACATTTTGCTTTCCTTTGCGCGTGTAAGTTCTTGCTGCTGCAGTGTCCTGCTCTAATTGTGATCAAAGCGTGAAAGCAGGTTCTTCGCTTCCCGCGATTTCTTTTCAAACTCCGAGACCGCAAAAGGCGTGTCGTACAACGTTGCTCTGCGGCCTAGACGAAACGCAGTTCCGGTTTTTAAGTAGAACACGAGCGTCGGACGTTGTTGGCCCGGCAATTGCGCTAATTACGCCCAGCAGTGATAGCCAGCGTCCTAGCTTGCAGCGCCGATATCGCTCGTCGTATACTCGAAGCGCTCAGCCACCGTCGTTCTCACCGATGACCAATTTCATGCGACCGCGCGACGGCTGCATATACACGTTTACAGTCGAAAGCAAAACGAAGCCACGGGTCGCACGTGCTGCATAATCAAGCATGCGCAGTATGCAAGGATCCGAAACGAATTATGCAAAGCAACGACTGTTGCTTGCATGAGCCGTTACCCGCAATAGCGTGCAGAAGAAGAAATTCATTATGCCGATCCCAGGCACGCACAGTGGGAACCAATGTTATTATGCGAAGCATTTTGCAGGTAGCTGACTCATCCCGGCGAAGAAACGCTATGTACAACCTTTTCCGTCCTCCGTCTGTCCCGAAAACGGCGCGACGTCACAAGCCGTCTCAAAGCGCTAGCATGCCACGAGTGAAGGATGAAGAAAGTAGGAGCTCTCTGCGATTTTCTAAGTAAAATACGTGCCGTGCACACGCCTGCGGCCTAATGCGTATAGAGTAATGGGCTACTGCGCGGGCTGATCGACCCCTGGTTCAAATCCCATAATCAAACACACAACTCGTTCTCTCTATAATTGAAGAGGTCCCAAGTAAGCCGAGGTAAGAACGTACACGTACCTATTAAAACCAAAGTGCCTCGTTAAAGGGAAACCCGCCGTGGTGGCTATGACCTTACGCTGCTATAAGCACTATATAATAGGTCGCGGGTTCGTTTGCCGGCCGCGGCGGCAGCCTTTCAATTGGCCAGCGAAAAGTAAAAACGCTTGCGTACCGTGCATTAGGTGCACGTTGAAGAAGCCCGTAGGTGGTCAAAATTAATCCGGAGGCCCTCACTACGATGTGCCTTATAATCAGATCACGTTTCGGCATCTAAAACTAAAGAAATGTTTTTATTTTATTTTATTTTAAAGGAAACAAATGCTTGTCACTAAAATCTGTCAGCCGGCGTCATGACGGTGCCGCGAATAAGGCTGCCGAGGAGAAAAACTGCACAAGCAGCTTGCATCGATCGTTCTCCTCAGGACGCATCGCTCCCGGAAGGTAAAACACGTGTGCATCAAAACCTCTGGATGAAGTGTTTGGCAAGACAGTGCCTCCGCGCAGTAGGGACCTGTTGCGAGGACGCTGTTCGTACCACTAGTGCGGTGGGTCTTCCTTTTTTTTTTTTTAATGTTACGAATGATCTGTGGATCAAGCGAAATTTATTCGCGTTGGCTCCATTCAGGTGTGTCAACTTTTTGTAACAATCCAAGAAGAAGGAGATGAAGAAAACTAACGTCCCTGCAAACATAGGTATTTCAGGGGCGTTTGACGTAGTTAGTGACGACGCAACGGTCCCACACGAGTTATCACCAACTTTCGCGGAAGGTGGCTTTAACGATGATTAGTAAACCGCTGATGTATGGTTCCACATGCAGCTGGTTTTAAACTAAGGGTAATTTTCTGTTGCTTTCTTTCTTTCTTTCTTTTTTTTTACTATCACGCTTAATCTATCGACATAATTGAAGCCTCGACGTCCAGTATAGGGAACAAGGAATCTCATATAAATGCTGTAATAGTTCCGATCCGAGCAGCACAGCGGGCGAACTGCTGCGGTAGGCCCAGTTCTCAATGCGCCCGAATATTCAGGGCGCTTTTAGATTCTGCGCCCCGGTTTCGCACAGATAGGGTACGCACATACGTCGCGGCGACTGCCCGCTCCTCCCCCCTGCGCTAGAATCGCGGAAAGTTGAAACTCCCCCTTGATATCGTAACTCGCAGTGAATGACACCGCGCATATAGCTAGAATGCCCACTCATCGGTGCATACTGCAGACCCTTTAAAGGAAAACGTTTATTCCATGCGAAGAGTCAACTATAGACCACGTATGTCTGTTGCGTATGGCCCAGATAAATAACGTTAGCGCCGCTTCCTTCTTATATAGAGCCTGGTCCGTGGGAACCCCGATAACGAGGCACCGCAGGGAATGAAAGAAGAGGTCGATCCGATCGGACAGCAGGAATATATGCGCGGCCGAGTATGCATCTCGATTTCTTGCCACTCTAATCACCAGAAGGAAGCAAGCAGACAGACAGATGGACCAGTGAGGAAAACGCGCGAAGAAAAACTCGAGTCGGTTAAACGTGAGTATACGGATGGATGAATCGATTAGTTGTTAACGACGAAAGAAGGCTCCGACGTCAACGCGGTTCTCGTCGCGGAAGTCACTTTTTCCCGTGACCCCCGTAACGAAGTCTCGCTCGACCCGATTCCTGCCGCGACGCTAACAACGTATACAGTCGCCATCAGACTTAAACATAACAATGAAGACACATTTATAAAATATCAATTCGAACAAGCGCAGGCTATAATGATCAAGCATCGAATGTTCTAGAAGGAGGGCGCATTAAAGGGCCCCTCACCAGGCCTCACCATTTTGAGCTGACACGCGCATTGCACAATGCGCGCTAGCCATCGTGTCTGCTAAGTATTACATTCCTACGGGCCGTGGAGAGAGCTTAAATTTCAAACCAATCGCTGTTTGCCCTTCTTCCCACGGGCGCCGCGCTCGCAGCCGCCGAGGCGAGGTATAGCGCGCTAGCGCGCCTACGCACACGGCAGTGCTGTGACGTTCAGTTATTGTATAAGCAACATCAGTTATTTGTAATCTGTTGCTTCAATAGATGAATTAAAGTTTAGAGTAATAATAAAACATACACAAACCGAATGTCAGCGTGCTTTTTTTTTTTTTTTACTTCGTACCGTATGGCAAGAGAGATGTACTTCCGTTTCGCCTGCTTGTTCCCCAAGTGGTGCAGTCGCGCGCGCGGAGAACGAAACTACAGTGTAGATCGCTTATAACGTAAGTCGCCGGAGTCGCGAATATCCGCACTATAACCAAAGCAACAATTTTCAAGGCCCGCACATATGCAAAACATGTGCACCGAGCCGCCACGCGTATGCGACAGTCGAGGAATGCGGCTAGAACGTTTGCATACAATTTACAGTCGAATCTCGTTAATTCGAACCAAAGCACGCGGCGGCGCCTCCGACCAGCATTGCTCCGGCACCGCCATAGAGTAAAAGCTTAGGAGACCCCTAAAAAAAAAAAAAGAAAAAAAAAAAACGCGGCGAAAATTTCGCCCTCTCTCAAATGGCAAGGTCGCCGATTCTGCGTTGCGCCGGAACATGCGTGTACGTGCCGACGTCTCAGCCACGCTACCGTAGCCATGTGTAGAAAATGGAAGTGAACCCTTCTTTCTCCTTTATGCTTCCTCTACTTTCTAGTCACGTGTTGACCTTGCACGCTGCGGCTACGGCGCAGAGGGAAGCAGGGGCGCTGTCCCAGGCCGGCGAACGAAACTGCCCACGCCGGCAAACGCCCGCTTCCCGATAACGGCAGAAAACGAAACTTTGGGGAGCTGTCGCCGGGCCGGCTGGAGCGGCGGCGGGCGCGCACGGTGACAGTCGAAAGTGAGGGAGCTACGAGGGAGGGCGAGGGGAGCCACCGAAGCGGCGGAGTTGCAGAGGCGAAATCCGCTTCCCTGCCGCCCTCCTCCTCACATTACACGGTGTCCGCGTGCACCCTTCGCCGTGATGTGCCGGCGCCGCCCGCGCCCTGAAGTTTCGTTTACTGCCGTTATCGTGAAGCGAGTGTTGGTCGGCGTTGGCAGTTTCGTGGCGCTCGCTCGCAATGCGCACCGTGATATTTCACGACTCGCACTCAAGATTCTGGTTTCAGCCTCACTGGCTGTTCGTTCGCACCACGTGCCCTTTCTCCTCCACTTCGTCTCTCTTTCTTCCTCGAGCACTCCTTGGGACACCCGTTTGAGGGGAGCGTTCGCCGTCTCCGCTGACTTACGTACTCCCAGGCAGCCGCACTGTAACCGGTATTTCGTTTCCCGCAACTGCACTATAAGCGATACGTGTATACATGGAGTGCTATGGGAACATTAAAGGGAGTCTGAAAAGACCGCACTATATCCGGTCCTGCACTATAAGCGGCTACGTTATAAGTGGTCTATACTGTATGTCATTTTTTTACCGTGTTCCAGAGCCGCGATCATGCTCTTTAATCCTCTCGCGTCAGTTCTTGTGATTGTGGCGCTGACTTACGCCACTAATCAGGTGTTTCGTGCACAGCGCGCAAAATCGTCCGCTGCGCGAGACCGTCACCGAAAGTGCGCCACACAGCAAAAACACGGGAAAAAATAATCAGGCGGGGCCCGCGACGTATTCGTCACGCGATGTGTTGGCGGTGACGCTCGCCTCCTGAAATCATGGGATCGCGGCACAACAAATGCATCTATATCTGCTATTAATGAACTAACTTGCGGTAGGACACTCCTTAGAGGGCACGTGACAACTTACAGCGTATAACCAACATATGTGGCCTGGTGAGGGGCCCTTTTAAGCTAGCAGTTTCAAGGCACCGGCCCCGAACCGGAAAGTTTCAGCATTATCCATAAGAGAAACGAAAAGGCGCTCAAGGCGTGTTCGGTTTAAGTATGACGGAGGCTGTATACATTTGCGGACAATTCGAACACGTTTTATCATGAGGCCTTCGGCTGCCTCACCGCAGGAGCCAAGCTAGGAGCCTTTGACACGAAGGAACACAACGAAGGCAGATAATAACACGCGAGGAAAACGCCAATTAAAAGATCGCGAAAGTGGATAAAGAACGCTCTACGGCACCGAGCGGCTGATACACGCGGTACAAACACGCTTGGAGCGGCATCGGGGCCGATCGACGGTGCCAGTCTGCAGGAATTATTAGCGCAGCTGCACACAGATAACGCACATTAATGAGCGCATAACAAGAATAAAAATGGCGTATAAAAACACACGCACGGATACATTACACGCGGTGCACTTTAGGAAGCTGTATAGTCTATATTCCAAAGTCACTACGGAGCCGCACCAAGGAGCTAGAACGTGAGCAGCGCGAGACCCGGCGTTGCCGGATAAGTCGAGGAACCGGAGCTGATAATGTGAAGATAGCAAGAGGTCCACGCTGGGCACTGCGGGCGAAGCAACGATATTGCAGAGGTCACTGACGCGCCCAGGAAAGGACGCGACAGGCGCTCAAGACAACAGATGTGGGGCCACAACAAGTTTGAAGTGGCGCGGTAACCGGCACGCAAACAAGCAAGCCCGCATGCACCTTTTCGTGTAAAGCTATAGATGGGCGCCGTCAAGATCGAGAGTGCGCCTGCGGTGGTACTGCTATGCTATACCTACCGCACGCCACAGAGTTTCCTCATTACTAGTAATTAAGAACAGTGGTGCTGCTACGGTTCAACTGCCACGGAAATTATGGTTATTTACACGGCTTTGCGTAATCTTTGCGTTTGTGGCTTCAAACGTCCTCGTGTCATTATTTAATATAGGCTTTATATTTCTCAATTTCCAAGCCCTCGTAGCTTTCGAAACACAGCATGGCAAATAGTCCGTGAGCCGATGCGCAATCATTACGAGCTGTTGCATTTATAACGCAATACATTGTTAAATGTGCCCACAAGAACGAATTTTAGGAAAATCTGCCTACTACCCATCATTACTCCAATGCTGGCTGAACTACCACATACTGGTAGCTCCCGTATGCACTCGCGCGTAAGTTCCAGAAAACAATTTTTTTAGGATGTATATCGCAGGGCAAAGGTGTATACACTGAACACCACACACATCCAACGCAAAAAAAAGGGAAGAAACAAAGAAGAGCTAGAGAAAGCCAAGGTGGTTAGACCCGCTTTTCAGAGGCGTCCTATGCATTCGTGGGGCGACTGACAGGAGTGCGCGCTGCATTGGCCTATTAGGTGCGGTGCGGTTTGTTTTGTGCGGTGTTTGTGCGGTGTTTGGTGCTGCTGACAAGTGGAAGAAACGCCACGAAGCCAGCCTACCACTCTTCATCCATCTTCACTGTAATTATAAATGCTTTTCACGTCCTCATAGAGTCTTTCACTGCTAGCCTCAACCTCTTCATGACAGCGTGTATGGCAGCGTGCGAGAGCTCAATTTTAAACCTTAAGTTGGATTACTTAAGGAGGCGGACAATACTTGCACGGTATATCGAGCTGCATAATTGAAAAACAAAAATGAAAATTAAAAGTTTAAACTAATTGCTTTACGGCACATATTGCAATTTATGAACTTTATTCGGCGTGTTTGCAGGGCATATCCACTTGAAACGAATTCTCAGGATGACACCGTTCGAGATAACCATTCCCAAATTGTGCGACGAAATACAATAGCGTGCGTGCGAGATAGAAACGTAGAGAAGAGACCTTTATTAGTTTAAGTGACTTTGCGTACGTATATTAGCTGAAATGTAAGACAGGCGCCCTGAAGCTCCGGCACGTCATTAAATATTTAAAAAATACCGCAGAGCTGCCCGCCTCAGCGTATTTCCCTCAACTCTTCCTCTGTCGGCAGCGATGCAGAAGCGACCGCACAAAGAAATAGCGAAGAGTCAGCCAACTCAGCCGAGCAAAGAAAGATAAGGCAGAAGACGCCGCACATCCAGAAAGGCCCCGAAAGCCGTGAATCGGAGAGCAATATACATAGCTTCGCGTGCGTAACACGCGGCCGCTACAGTAGAGTAAGGGTGAGAGAGAAAACGAGGAGCACGCATGGTCAGACAGGCCATTGATACAATCTCGACCGGGTGAGGTGGGTCGTCACCGCAAGAATCAGGAGACGGCGATGAAGGCGGGCATCGTGATAATGAAAAAATAGAAAAGACTGTATTCGCTTCACTGGTACATGGTTTTGACTCTAACCGAGTCGCGAGCGGTTCTGCCTAACATGGGGGCCAGGACAGCCTTAAATAACCACTCGCGGTCTTGTAGTAGCCGATGTCCCCCTTGTGGAATCAGTGCCTTTAGCCCCGTTTACATGAATGCGACAGTGGCGCATCGCATTTCCAAGCGCATTTGGGAAAGGCGATGCGACGCCGTTTACATGTAGCGACGGTGTCGTTAGAGGCCCCCCTCGGCTCTCGCTTGCTTCTCGGAAGCGTCTTCGCGGTTGTCATCGAAGGTATTGTTAGGCGCCCCCGCTTCCGTTCTCCCCTCTCAGTAGCTTCACGGTTGTCATCGAAGGTCTTGTTAGGCGCCCCCGCTCTCGACGATCCTGCGTTTACACGCTCCGCGAGAGTCCACTTTCGCCCGTAAATCTACCCTCGCCTGGCGCATTAATGCGATGCGCCTTCCTAGCGCATTACCGCTGTTTACATGAATGCGATGCGCTAGAAATGCGATGCGATGCGACACTGTCGCATTCATGCAAACGGGGCTTTTTGACAGGTTGTCAAGTCGACGACCTCTTCCCCTTCGTGCCTTCTCACTTGGGTGCTCGCACATGCGTCCGCTCAGAGCGTAAAAGGGGTGACGCTTTCTCGGGGATGAAGAGGATTATCTCGTCACGGGAAAAGCGCGCGGCGATGTTACCCACCCTTGAGGGAACTGAGTTTCCAGAAGACGACAGCGCGCGGCGATGTTTCCCGCACTTGTGGGAGCCGAGTTACCGGGAAGACGATAGCGCGCGGCTATGTTTCCCGCACTTGTGGGAGCCGAGTTACCGGGAAGACGATAGCGCGCGGCTATGTTTCCCGCACTTGTGGGAGCCGAGTTACCGGGAAGACGATAGCGCGCGGCTATGTTTCCCGCACTTGTGGGAGCCGAGTTACCGGGAAGACGATAGCGCGCGGCGATGTTTCCCGCACTTGTGGGAGCCGAGTTACCGGGAAGACGATAGCGCGCGGCTATGTTTCCCGCACTTGCGGGAGCCGAGTTACCGGGAAGACGATAGCGCGCGGCTATGTTTCCCGCACTTGCGGGAGCCGAGTTACCGGGAAGACGATAGCGCGCGGCTATGTTTCCCGCACTTGCGGGAGCCGAGTTACCGGAAGACGATAGCGCGCGGCTATGTTTCCCGCACTTGCGGGAGCCGAGTTACCGGGAAGGACGATAGCGCGCGGCTATGTTTCCCGCACTTGCGGGAGCCGAGTTACCGGGAAGACGATAGCGCGCGGCTATGTTTCCCGCACTTGCGGGAGCCGAGTTACCGGGAAGACGATAGCGCGCGGCTATGTTTCCCGCACTTGCGGGAGCCGAGTTACCGGGAAGACGATAGCGCGCGGCTATGTTTCCCGCACTTGCGGGAGCCGAGTTACCGGGAAGACGATAGCGCGCGGCTATGTTTCCCGCACTTGCGGGAGCCGAGTTACCGGGAAGACGATAGCGCGCGGCTATGTTTCCCGCACTTGTGGGAGCCGAGTTACCGGGAAGACGATAGCGCGCGGCGATGTTTCCCGCACTTGTGGGAGCCGAGTTACCGGGAAGACGATAGCGCGCGGCTATGTTTCCCGCACTTGTGGGAGCCGAGTTACCGGGAAGACGATAGCGCGCGGCTATGTTTCCCGCACTTGCGGGAGCCGAGTTACCGGGAAGACGATAGCGCGCGGCTATGTTTCCCGCACTTGCGGGAGCCGAGTTACCGGGAAGACGATAGCGCGCGGCTATGTTTCCCGCACTTGTGGGAGCCGAGTTACCGGGAAGACGATAGCGCGCGGCTATGTTTCCCGCACTTGTGGGAGCCGAGTTACCGGGAAGACGATAGCGCGCGGCTATGTTTCCCGCACTTGCGGGAGCCGAGTTACCGGGAAGACGATAGCGCGCGGCTATGTTTCCCGCACTTGCGGGAGCCGAGTTACCGGGAAGACGATAGCGCGCGGCTATGTTTCCCGCACTTGCGGGAGCCGAGTTACCGGGAAGACGATAGCGCGCGGCTATGTTTCCCGCACTTGTGGGAGCCGAGTTACCGGGAAGACGATAGCGCGCGGCTATGTTTCCCGCACTTGTGGGAGCCGAGTTACCGGGAAGACGATAGCGCGCGGCTATGTTTCCCGCACTTGTGGGAGCCGAGTTACCGGGAAGACGATAGCGCGCGGCTATGTTTCCCGCACTTGTGGGAGCCGAGTTACCGGGAAGACGATAGCGCGCGGCTATGTTTCCCGCACTTGCGGGAGCCGAGTTACCGGGAAGACGATAGCGCGCGGCAGAGGTTCCCCACACTTGAGGAATCCGAGTTTTCCAAGAAGATGATAACCGCCTCCCGTCACGGGAAAGCGCGCGGCGATGTATCTCACACAGTTGAGCTGTCGAATTCTTTGCCGATCATAACACCATCATCGTATGAGCATTAACCGCTCTTCCAAAGACCGTAGAACAAGAGACGGACGGCGTCACCTGCATGTTTGTCCCCCAACGAGATACCAGACTCGACAGCGTCACCAAGGCACCACCCAAACGCAGCCTTCACGTATAAGCCTGTCGAACCTCTGCCACTACACAAACGCGCTAGAAGACCGAAGACTACGCCTTCAACGCCTTTGTGTAATAAATTCGGCATCTGCGCAACTTTCACCAGTTATATACATCATGCAAAGCGAGCAGCTGTTACACCGCAGGCTGCAATGATGACCAACAAGGGAAGCCTGGAAACAGCGTTTCGTAAAAGGGCCTTGTCTACGACAACTCAAGTCTCCATCTTGAGTCGTCTCCATTTTGGTACAGATTATGTTCGGCCGCGCGCGGGCGCACCGAGTAGCTCTGCTGCGAGCCGATAGATGGCGCCGCGGTCAGCGGTCCCAGCTTAGCAGCGCCGGCGGCTTGACATTGCTCTGCTTCCGCTAAATTTTCGTTCACAGTGGAGTGAGTAAAACTCAAATGTCGAAGGAAATGCGTTATTTCAGATTAAAGTATAACATGCTTAATGCTTCGCTAACATGAATGTTCCTTGTGCAGGGCGTGAATGACGTGAACACGGATCGATCGGGCTGCACTCTAAGCCCACTCAAGTTACGCTCGCGCGCACAATTTGTTTCCTCCGGTCTAGACGTTCATCCAAGCATAAAAAAAAACAAAAGCGTTAGCCCACGTGCTACCCTTGAATCAGAAGAAAATAGTGACTGCGCCGGAAAATGTTGTATTTCATGCTTATCGCTGCTTCCATTCACACTCGGAAAACCGTTCAAGCATCGTTGCACGAATTCAGTGCGGCCGCGATATAAATTAAGAAATGAAACGGCGCAAGCTTGCGATATGCAACGCACTAGAACAAAGTGGCTGTTCATGGCTAGAACTTAAGATGAGAATGCACATCCAGCTATGTAAAAACTCTTTCAAATGGGAATTTATTAGGCGGGACGAAGGCTGGCGCCTTATCTTGAATTACAGCATCACTAATACAATTTACTGATGAAAACCTGAGCAAATGCCTTTTTTATTTGAATTCCACTTAACATAGACCGTGTATATTATTCACTTGGCTTTCGGTCATTGAGGACTGAGTGATTCTTGCAAAATCTAAAAAAAAAAGAGGTGACTTTCTTTTTTTTAAATTGCATATGAGGATATGCCAACGTAAGCGTGTTTGACAATACATGCTACAGCCTGTCCACACGTGCACTTGCACCCACCCCACAATAATTACATAGACATTTTTTTTTTGCAAAGGCACAATACGAAAAAAAAATGTGCATGAAGAAGCTCGATAATTTTAATAGGAGTTAATCATCCCAGATGCTTATGCCCTCATACACTCCCACAATGGAAAAATGTTGAATAAAAACATGCAAGCGTGTAATATACACCGCACGCGCATTGTAAAAAAAAAAAAAAACAGTAGCCAGGATAGAACAGATTTGAAAATCAGCCACACATCTGCACAGAAAGCAGCAGTATTATACACGGTGCTCAAAAATTTAAAAATATGCGATGTCACGTAGCTGGACAGAAACATAGTAATGTTGTTGCCGTCCCTTGGAGATACTCAGATTAGTTTTTACATTCAGCCTAATTACATAAGTAGTCTTAATCAATTAATCAACTTCTCAAATATTATAATTAGATTAAAAGTGTCAATGAGAAAATTGTTGAGCAACATGAAAGACTCCCGATACAGCTTTCTATTGCTCAATACGCGATACGTAGAAGTGTTTTTCCGAGCGTGAAACAAGCCCACGAATACACGCAAAGTGCCTCGAGCAGCCAGTTGTGCGACAATTTTGCGTGTATTCGCGGGTTTCTTTCACGCTCGGAAAACACTTTTATGTATCACGTATTGAGCAACAGAAAGCTGTATCGGGAGTTTGCCATGTTGCTGTACAATTCTCTCATTCACACTTTTTATCCAATTATAGCATAGAAAAGTTGATTAATCAATTATGAAAAAAATTATGTGATTAGGCGGAATGCAAAAAATAATCTGAGTATCTCCTAACGACGGCAGACAACTTTACCTTGGTTCTGTCCAGCTACGTGACATTTGCATATTTTAAAATCTTGGTGCATGATAGTTAAGCCACCCAGTATGTATCGTGTACATGCAGCAAAATTTGCACAAACTGCTGTGGCACACAGGAGGTTCTCTCTTCCGCAGCGGCTTTCGAGGTTTATTTGACCGTATGAGTTTATTTGGACAGTTTGGAAATAAGATGAGAACCCTTTTTATCGAACTCCGCGTAATATGCCGTCGACATCGTATCCTCTGAAAAATGGTTGGCGCAGACATGGTCGGTAGGCCATGTTCGGTCTGCCCTCGGATTGCACGGCGCCACTGCTCTAGACGACCGCTGTTGGACGGCGCTTTGAATAAAGGCACACGCTCCGCACAAGTCCGGTATTCAGAATTGCAGTTCGGAACGAAGCACTTTCTAGCCATTTCAAACGCCCCTCAGAAGGGCGCTGCCACCTTTGCTGAGGGCCCATGGCGATAATACCCGAGCACAAGCTCAAGAAACGCACGCGAACAAAAACCGTGCCGGCAGCACGCGCCTTGCCGCCGAGGTTGGGACCGCATTCCGCAGCGCCCTCTACGACGGCGCCGACCGAGCTGTAACCGAGCCGAACATAATCTGGACGCGAGCGGGCGCCGCTTTCGCGCGCGTTGTGGGGAGAGTGCCACCACCTCTCTTACTTATTCTTACACCGTGGCTACAACTCATTCCAGCAGTACGTGCATCACACAGATCGGCGTGAAGTTATTTGATACCTCTTTTGTTCATTTTTACTATATATTCCTTGCAGCAAATCCATCGGAGTAAAAGAAAAAAAAAATCCATTCATATGACCCCTTCTTGCAGTGATGACACATTCTCGATTACATCGACATCGGAACGTTCTGGGCCGACAGCAACATAACATGTTGTAGATTGATGATTCACTGCAATTCTTTCGCTTTCCTTTTACCACGACTCGCAGCCAAGTTGAAATTGCCCGTGTACTGTGGTGCGAACTGCAACGGCTACCACTGCTGCTTTATCACTCGCGCTGTCGCGCACCACGCTATTGTCCACCACGTTGTCGTGGATCAGTTGGCTAGAGCGTCAAGCTTCAGAGGAGAAGGTACCACGGTCGTTATAGGCATCGAGGCCTCTTCGAACTTTTACCGATCATATCGCCCTCGTTACGGCGTGACGATGTAGCTTACGATTTCTTGTCACAGCAAGGGATACGGCTGAAATGTCTTGGTGAGGAGTGCGGCACGAACAGCTATACACGGCGTAAAACGAAAACAGCACTACTATACGGCGGGAAAGAGGAGAAAGAAGACGTGCTGTATATGGCTACATGCTGCGCACAACTACGCGGGCGGAGAAGGCGCGCTGGGGCCGATCAGGTGGGGGCGCTGCAGCGCTTTTGAACGCCGTCGTCAATGCAAATATAGACACAGCCCTCCCTCGCGAAACGATCAGAGTGCTAACATTCATGGGAAACGTGTCCGCGAAGACGAAAGGGAGCAGGCGCACGGAGAGCGCGCGCGGAGAAGAGAGGTAAACGGCACACGGAATAAAGGAGGAAGAAGAAGATGCTTTTATGATAAACAGCCCGGACGCATGCACTCACGCACGCACGCGCGAGTGCAGGAATGAGCGCGCACGCAGAAAGACAGCGGCGAGCACTGTACTACGGGCTTATTAGGCATACGAAGAAGCGCGTCGAAGTGCGCGCGCGTGATATATCTGAGACAGGCGCGCATGCCTTTGACTCGCGCCGCGGCGTTAAACGGAGCGCGAAGTCGTGCCCGAGGTTCGCCTGGCCAATCGCCTATGCATGCAGGCCTGCCACACGGGGCCGTGTGCACGGTCAGTTGCCTGATGTGTCCACTGGATCGAGTATAGGTGACATCTCAAATAGCGCGTCGTGGGAAACTAAAAGCAACCAAGCGGACTCAAACAGACAGATGTATAATGCGAATCATTTCGCAGATCTAGAACATTAAGAAACTTGCTGGGCACATCTAGCTGTAGAAGAATTGTTTATACAAATACCTTAGCCACGGTTATCGTCAGACTATGGACACAGAATGTCACAGATAGTCAAAACATGGCGCGCGCACACACACACACACACACACACACACACACACACACACACACACACACACACACACACACGTAAAAATAGAGAGCGCTCACGGTATAGCCAGTGCAGACAAAATAGCATGAAGAAACGTGAAAGAGAAGCATACAAACAGAATGGAAGCACTTTTTTTTTTTCATACATAAAACAACAAAAACCAACTCCGACCAGCGAGTCATGAGGGACACTCGACATACGCTCTGAACTTTTTAAACTTTTCTCCGAGGGTACGCCATTCAATTACAAAATCTAGTTCCACTTTCCATTAATTGAATCTGAGCTTGACGCGCAAAAGCAGCCGGGAACATAATACATATGTTACGAGGCCTACACGCAGGAGTGACAGCGCACAGTTTGTCTTCCTGTCGGGAGTCGACGTCCCTTGCGATATAAAAGAACGCAAGCACCTCAGACGGATAATTACAAACCTAAGAGAATGGGAGTGGGGGGTTAACGAACAACACGCAGCGCCCAGTTGCGTTCTGCAGTGCTGAGGCATTAAAAAAAAAAAAAGAACAAAAACGCCCTTTTCGAAAAGAAATTACACCCGCGCTATTATTACTATTATTATTATTGTTGTTGTTGCCGTTGTTGTTGCTGTTATGTTCTGTAGCTAAGTCATAAGTTGCTTTGAAGTCACATAAAGCGGTAATTCAGACAAATTCCCCGCAACAACAACCAAGGTACACTCGACCGACGAATGTACTACACATTGATTTATTAATTGTATGGGAAAAGTTGCGTCTGATGAGAGTTTTTGGATCACCGTCGTGGTCGCCTCGCTTTCTTTCCCCTCACAACACGCACCGAGCATTGCCTACGATTACAGCTGAAACACGACGCGTAGGCTCACACAGTAGTATCTCATGTATAAATGTAAGTTCGAGGGTAGAAAACAATCGCTCCTTCCTGATAAAGGGTTAAAAAAAAGAAACGTTTCAGATGTGTTGGCTTTATTACGGGTAAATTGTTCCTTTCAACAGTGAACCGTAATGCACATTTTCGTGCTGTGTATGAAGTAGACAGAAGAGTGTATACCCTTAACGCGCCGAAGCACACTTCGACCGCCAACGTAAAAACGA
The DNA here is from genome assembly GCF_013339745.2 of Dermacentor silvarum. Lineage (NCBI taxonomy): Eukaryota > Metazoa > Arthropoda > Arachnida > Ixodida > Ixodidae > Dermacentor > Dermacentor silvarum. Next base: position 130,548,221 of record NC_051155.1, read on the forward strand.
GGGCAACCTAAATTTTCATCACGACATATATACTGCGGTCTATGCGCAACACCGCTCGTATGAAAAAACAAACAAACAAAAAAGAATAATTAAGTGCTAGTTAAGGGTGAAAGAGATGGTTACATCTCCTGCCGCAGACAGAGCGACTGCTTCGCCCAAGGCGGACGGCGCAGTTACGTGCAAAGAGGACAGCCATCAAACACACGGTGCCCCAATGAATAGCAACGCGCATGTGCCGCTTATACGGACAAATGACTGAACGAAAGCTGGGAAACGTTCGCCCAAACGATGGCATTTCACCGACCGGACACGGACAGTCACGGCGCCTTCGCGGGACGGCTTCATTCCAACCGACCGCCTTCATCGCGCGGATTGCCACCGGTGGGGAACGCATGCCCGCATACAGCGACGGACATGCCGTGGCATATATACATGCCACATTAGCAGGACTCTTTAGCGAGCGGACCACACGCGCCGAAACAGCCGCCGCCACCGCTTCCGAGACTCTTCCCGGCGGGGGAGCCGAGAAAGAAACCGCACGGGCCGAAAGGAAAGCACAGCCCCGAACAAGGGCATGCCGGCCGGCTTCGCTCTCGTGCATGGCGCGGAAGAGAAGGCACGCCTCGTCGTAGAGGCGGCTGCAGCAGCCGGTGGAGCTGCGTGGACGCGCTTGCGCAACGCTCGCAACCGGAAGGAGGGCGACGACGCTGAAGGTCTCGGCGGTGATATAATCTCGACCGGGTGAGGTGGGTCGTCACCGCAGGAATCAGGAAACGACGATGAAGGCGGGCATCGTGATGATGAAAAAAATAGAAAAGATTGTATTCACTTCATTGGTACATGGTTTTGACTCTATCTGAGTCTCGAGCGGTTCTGATTAACACGGGGGCCAGGACGGCCTTAAATCCCCTCGTGGCGGCCGGCATTTCCTTCGGGGAAGTCCTCTCTCCGGTGGTCAAGTTGACGACCTCCTCGCCCTCGGGTCCTCCTTCTTGGTAGTTCGCCGTTTTCGTCTGCTCCGTAGAGGTGAGAAGCTTTCTCGGGTATGAAGGGGATTATCTCGTCACGGGAAAAGTGCTGGGGCTTGCTTCCCACATTGGAGATATACAGATTCCAGGAAGATCATAACCTGCCGATGACTCGTTCGGGGAACTTGTGGAAGTGTCAGACCTCTGTCGGGCGGTCAAGTTGACGACCTCCTCTCCCTCGGGTCCTTCTTGGTAGCTCGCCGTTTTCGTCTGCTCCGTAGAGGTGAGACGCTCTCTCGGGAATGAAAGAGGATTATCTCGTCACGGGAAAGGCGCTCGAGCTTGATTCCCACATTTCACAGGTGCAGTTCCAAGCCGATCATAACAGCCCGTCCACCGCCACAGGAGGTCTCGAAGGGGTTGCAGCATCCAAGCACCTCGAAGAGACCATAGACCCCGTGCCTCTGCTTTGTTTCGCCGTTCGTTCCAAGGCAGGCCAGGTGACAACCTCTGGAAATAGACCACGCCAAGCCCAAGGCACAACAAACAGAGAGCACCCAACTAACCATGAGAACTGCCAGGTTCACACATTCTTCACGCAAAACCTTATCAGAATTAAACCTGCAGCCCTCGTTCGAGCTTCCCGAAAATTAACAAAAGGAAAAAACCAGACTTAAGTGCATTTTTCAATTAACCTAATACCTAACGTTTTTTTGTTTCTCCTGCCCGGGAAAGCCACATTTATTGAGAGACCGGGAGTGCATTGAAAATGATCAGACGGATAAATGCTGCGCAGTGAGTTAGTTACTCGTTGGGTCAATAGTATCTGCCAGTACCAGCGCTTCTAAGGCAAAATGTACTGCGCTCTGATGACCGCTTGAACTCCTAATTAAGCTGATCCATAAAGTGGCATTTAAAGCCAGAAAACCAAAAGCCCTACGCTATCTGCAATGGTAGCCGATAAACGCACCTACCCTGTAAGCATTGAATTACCAAAATTGGTTTATTTCTACAAACCTCCAATGTCAATGCCTATCTACAAAAACAGCGCGTTCACGAGCCACACCGTCGCAAAACCTGCTTCGCAATTTTATTCGCGTAACTGGCGCGCATAACAATCATCACAACGAATCACCGAGATTAACGCGGAACCTTTGAAATTAAAAGAAACAAGGTCTTAATAACTAACAAATGAAAAAAAAAATGCAACGTGCTCTATTTACAAATTTACAAACGGGAAACCTTATGGAGGCGCCCAATTCGACAATTACTACCTCCTAATGCGCACTCGACTAGGTCGCAATCTGAAAGTCATTGGGCCTCGCCATGGGCAATAAAGGGTGCCAGACATACACTGCCCCCTCCCGTCACCTGTCAATTCGTTGTGGCCGCAGCTTTCTTTTGCGTCTCAGGGAGGGAGGCCGTAAACGCGAGGAGAATCGCCATTCTTCCTTTGCTCTCCCTCTCGCGGCGCATTCCCCCCTCATTGACTGTTTGACTGGCCCTGTGCTTGCGCGCGTACCTCATCCAGGTTGCCCTTTCAGCCGCATTCCTACTCGCCGAGACGCGCCCTGTTTCTGTTGTCAGCCGCCTTTGGCGACGTCTCCGTTTTCTCAACCACCATAACGAGCTCTTTGAAGTTCTGCGTGGTGGCCTGTTCCCTTCGCTTACGGGCTGCGGTGTGTCTGTCTCGAATTTGCGCTGTGCTAAATACTTCGCTCGCTTGCGCTGTCTGAAAAATTTTTGCCTCGCCAGGCGGTCACCGAATGTGCCTGTGCAATCCTCGATCGTCCGGGTCCTGCCCTGTTTGGCCGCCATATCAGTCTCCTCTCCTTTGGACGTTTCCGGAACCCCGCTCAAATGCGGAGGTACAAGGGAGTTTTTCGGCGCCTCCTTGACCTTTTTAGGGCTGCTAAAAGAAGCCTTGTCTCCGCAAGGAACGTGCTCCGGAATAGCCACTGCTTCTACCTTCGCGACGTAATTGCTCTCTTCTGCCGCGATTCTTCTTTAACAACCTTCAAATGGTCTAAATAGCCCTCCGAATGTGACAGCTCCAAATTATTTTCTAATTCCTCTACCAGCCTCTGCTGCGGTATGCCCACTGAGCCGAATGCCTCCTCGCTAGCACCTTTTTCCCCGCTTTCATGAGCTATGTGCTGCGCTTCCTGAGTGCCTATGTCATGAGGCCTTTCCTTTCTTCATTGCCTTGCCTTATCTCCGCCGCGATCTCATGAGCCTGGGGACGCGGGAGAGCTTGGGCAGTATGGTCGCCAAAACTCAGACCCTTCTTCTTTAACAGCATCTCCGAGCGATTTGAAAATAAGTATGGGTATTGCTTGGACAGATTTTGTGATACTGCGGCTTCAGTCAGCAATATTCCGAATGGCCCCTCGATCTTTACGCTAGCTATGGGCAAACAAACACTATTCTCCTCAACTACCTGCCGGATCCACGCATGTTCCCCGGTGAAATCCTCAGGTTGCACATACGCAGGGTGGACGATGTCCATTGTCGCAGCCGAGTCCCTAAGTACCCTACATGGCGTTCCGTTCACTCTGAGGTCGCGAAGGTAGGGTTCTAGGAGCGCTAAGTTGTCGTCATTCACGAAAGAAAAAACAATCCTAGGCTTCCGACAGCCGATCGCAAGGTGTCCAGGCTCCTGGCAACGGAAACAGACGACCGGTTTTCTAGCCTCGAATGCCTTTTCTGTTTTCTTTCGTCTTTCGCTGCACTGTTATTCTGGCCTAAATTATCTGTCGGCATGTCTTTGGTCTCACTTCCAGCTTTCTCTTTGTGAAAGGGGCGCCTGTTTTCCTCTTTGCCGAATTTAGTCAACGGCCTGACGCGCGTTTTCTCGGATTCGCGACGTGCGGCGAATTCATCTGCTAGCACTGCAGCACGTTCTAAGCCCTTCTCGCCCGACCTATCTTGAATCCACAGGCGCATCTCTTCGCTCAAGGACCCATAGAACTGCTCCATGCAGATTAGCTCAACAACCTTGTCGTGACAACCGAACGCATCTTCCCCTTTTAGCCACTCAATTAAATTGGCTTTCAGTTTGTAAGTGAAATCTTGAAAAGACTCGCCCGGTGTCCTAGCTGCCTCCCGAAAACGGCGGCGGAAAGCCTCCGCTGAGAGCCGATATTTCCTTAGCAACGCAGCTTTTACTTTCTGATAATCTTCTGACTCGTCCTTCGTTAGCCTTGCAATTATTTCGGTTGCTTCGCCAGGAAGAACGGTCAGAATCTGTTGCGGCCAACTCTCTAGTGCCAACCCGTTTCTCTCGCAGGTTCGTTCAAAAATAACGAGAAACAATCCCATGTCATCGTTAACCTTGTACGACGGCATGAGATCCCTTATTTTCACTCTTGCTTCACCTGAATGCCTTTCATCTATTGAGAGGTTATTTGCTGATTGCCTGGCCAGATCCCGCTGCACGTCTAGTTCTTTTAGCCTTAGTTCGTGAGCTCTCTGTTCCTCGCGTTCCTTTCTTCTGCAGCTTCCTTTGATCAGCTCTCTGCCTTTCTCTTTCTTCTGCAGCGTTTTGTTCAGCTTTCTCAGCTCTTTGCATTTCCCTCTCCTCTGCAGCGTTTTGTTCAGCTTTCTCAGCTCTTTGCCTTTCCTCTCTTCTGCAGCGTTTTGCTCAGCTTTCTCAGCTCGTTTCTCTATCTCTTCCCATGCTTCTGAAATTTCGTCCTCAAGAGCCCCGCACTTCTCAATCGCCTCAATAAGCTGTGGCTTTCTCTGACTTTTCCCGACCTCAATTCCCAGCTCTTCACAAAGTAATAACAACTCTGGCTTTCTCAGTTTGCTCAAATCCATGGTCAATCCCGAACGAGACTTTCTTACTCTGCTGTGACGTGAGGAAGCTTTCAACAGGAGCCTGCACCGTACAGAAACTTATTCGCCGTTTTAGAAAAAACAACGACTAAACCTGGCAAATTCTCAAAGAAAGTCAAGCGCTCACCATTCTGCTGAAGCCAGGACGAAGGGTGGAGTATCCCATTGCTGCCAACCAGCTGATATAATCTCGACGGGTGAGGTGGGTCGTCACCGCAGGACTCAGGAAACGACGATGAAGGCGGGCATCGTGATGATGAAAAAACATAGAAAAGATTGTATTCACTTCATTGGTACATGGTTTGGACTCTATCTGAGTCTCGAGCGGTTCTGATTACACGGGGGCCAGGACGGCTTAAATCCACCTCGTGGCGGCCGGCATTCCTTCGGGGAAGTCCTCTCTCCGGTGGTCAAGTGCGACCTACCTCGCCCTCGGGTCCTCCTTCTTGGTAGTTCGCCGTTTTCGTCTGCTCCGTAGAGGTGAGAAGCTTTCTCGGGTATGAAGGGGATTATCTCGTCACGGGAAAAGTGCTGGGGCTTGCGTCCCACATTGGAGATATACAGATTCCAGGAAGATCATAACCTGCCGATGACTCGTTCGGGGAACTTGTGGAAGTGTCAGACCTCTGTCGGGCGGTCAAGTTGGCGACCTCCTCTCCCTCGGGTCTTCCTTCTTGGTAGCTCGCTGTTTTCGTCTGCTCCGTAGACGTCAGACGCTCTCCCGGGGATGAAAGAGGATTATCTCGTCACGGGAAAGGCGCTCGAGCTTGATTCCCACATTTCACAGGTGCAGTTCCAAGCCGATCATAACACCGGGAATCCCCTTTTTCCGCAGACGCTCGGTCTTCACGTTACATCACTTCACTGGTGCGGACTGAACTCCTCTGTACTCCTGAATTCCACTGAAAGATTCTCGCACGGCGGTTATATAGCATCCACAGGCGTTCTCGAACCTTCCTTTCGGAGTCGTGATTTCGTAGCATGGCCAAAGCCTGGGAAGCTTCTACTCTTTTCTCGTACCTTCAACCGCTGCTGTCGAAGCATTGTAAGAGGGGGGGGGGTGATGACTCATCCTGTTGGCGCGCGCTCATGCTGTAGCGTGTGCTGTAGTTATCTCTCTTGAATCGCCCGGTGAGAAGGTGTCTCGGCGCGCGCGTGTGCTCTCTCTCTCTCTTGTTACCGTCGTCTCGTCTATGCTCTTCTAGACTTCTAGGCGCCGTTGTTCAGGTCGTTGTTTGAGGCGTATGCGCTCTCCCCCTCTGTTGGAAGTTGCCGCGGGGCCGGCGTGTTCTTTAGCTGGCTTGCGTGACACGCGGCACGCGCTTGGATTAAGCGCTCTTTTGTGACACAAAAGCTTTAGTTGAATAAACAGCCGCCCCTGCCCATTATCGATAAACTGCTTTATGCTATCAGTTCTATCAAGCTAATTCGGTTGAGAAGTTTGCACGAAAACTAAGCTGATTAAGTGTGAAAAGGCTACATTTTGTTAGGTAGTTCGTTAGGCGATTAACAATGAGCTTCTCAGTTACTTTACTATAAATCGAACGTGGTTATAGGCGATAATTTGAAAATACATTTCATTTCTATCTCCCTTTTTAAATACAGGTGTTACTTTTCCTTGTTTGAGACTCGTTGGAAAAAGGCCGGTATGCAATGGAGTGTTAATAATATCAGAAAGGACAAAAGATAACTCAAGAGCAACAAGTTTAATTTTAGATGGATAAATTGAATCTAGGCCAGAGCCTGTGGTCTTCAGACCTACTATAGTGCGAAGAACTTCATCTGGGAAGTCGGTTTTATGAAAAAAGAGAGGCGAACGAGAATACCTAGGCAAGGTAGTGACAACGGATGTAACTCTTGAAAAATGATTCATTAAAACAATTGGCGACAGCTATAGGATTAGGTAGAGAGCTGGTGCCGTCCGTAAATTCTGTCACAAGCGCGTCGTGATATTTTAGATTTAAAAATTATTATATTACGTTCCAATTTTTTCTGCAGTCATTCCCATTTTCGAGCACTTCCTTTTGGTAGTAGGTTCTTTTAGCCCGTTTCAGTAAGAGGGCGAAAGTATTTGAATGCATTTTAAAACGGGCCCTTAGGGCGAGGTTAAATGGCTCGTTTAACTTTTTTTGTAAAGATTACGTTTTCTTATTTATACTGCGCAGTAGCCCTCTAGTGATCCACGGGTTTCTAGGGGTAGAGTACCAACGAGATATGGAGGATGCAGACGTATATGAGTTTATAATATCTGTTAGTTTCTCAAAGTAATGAATGCTTTGGTAACACAAGACTTCAGATAACAGCCGCCAGTCATAACGGGATACAATATCCACAAATTTCACAGAAAAGAAAGAAAATTTATTATCCATTTTATGTTTGCATTTAGTTTTATTTCGTACCAAAACCACGAAATCATTCTGAGGCACGCTGTAATGGCGGTCTTGGGAATTATTTTTACCACTGGGGGTTCCTTAGCGTGCACAGAAATCAAAGTACACGGTAACAAGGGTGTTCTTGCATTTCGCCCACATGGAAATGCGGCCGCGGTGGCGGGAATTGAGCTCGCGTCGTCGAGCTTAGCGGCGCAACACGTATGCATTTACCGCTAAGCTAACACGGCGGATGTCACTGTACAATTCAACTACGCGACAGGACTAAACAAACGGCCATGCGCTAAAAAGAGGCATGTATTCTAGAATAGTTATTTGTTGGGCTAGTTGGTTTTCCATAACTGAACAAGTAACTCAGCGGGCAGGAATGGCAATGCCTCTTCTCGTCTTGCACTGGAGGCCTTCTTTATCAAGCAGAACAGAGATCAGTCTGTAAGTGAACCGTCTATCTCTTTACTTCATGCCGAATTTGACTTCTTGTGTAACCGTCTTAATGTACACGTGCCTTTCTTATTGTCTGGTTTGCGCATGCGTGACAAGACGATATATATGTATGTACAATCCTTCCATTGCATTAAACAGTTGTGAGTAGCGCTTGTCTTTGTTTCTCCCTTTCTTGTGTCTGTATTTTATATCGCCCTGAGTTACTTGTTCAGTTGTAAAAAGAGGCATATTACTATTGCTTTTTTTATCGAGCGGTTGTGATATTGCACGCGAAAGTGAAAGTGAGTGACTTACTTGACTCGGCGCACTGCAGTTATCCATGCTTGTCGTCTGTCCTCGTACCACCTCCCCGAAATTCAGTAGTACTTCCCGGGCAGCTTTCGACCTTTCGTGTTTTCGAGGCTGTTGTGTGGCAATCAACAACAAAGCAGTACTGCGTGCCACCTTTCCTGGTTGATGAGGTCGCGCTCACCATCGCGGAAACAACGCACACGAGCGCTCGCGCCGTACAAACACGGGCGCGCGCTGGCACAGCGAAGACCTTCGACACTTCCATCGGTCCGCTAGGGGAGCCTTTGGCGCTGGTGCTGCGCGGGCAAACTTTAGGTAGTCTCGTCTATTGACCCTTTTCGCGATGATCCCGTGGGCATTGCCACGTTTGCTCACGTGGTGACGCGTCCATTGCTTGCCTCAGCTGCCTCCGTGTTTACAATGGATGTACCTGATGGCCGGTGCGGCTCAGGAAACCTCTGCTTCCGGAGATGTCGTAGACGCTGACTGGGTGGTCGACAAAAGCTTTGGCTACAGCTTCACAGGACATGTAAAGGCGCTTCGCAGCTCATAAGCTTTGTCGAAACAGCGCGAGCAGTATATGAGGCGAAAAATGTATTCCTAGCTTTCCGCTTGGGAATGGAATCAGGATCACTGTGTTTTGCTCCTTGTTCTTTATTTGGCAAATACTTAGAAGCAGCGGCGTGTCAGGTTCCTCAGTCAGTGAAGTTCGTAGGTGCCGTCACTATATGATGATTTTTCTGACTAATCGCTCGTGGGTGTGGCCAGTTGCAATAGATTTGTTCTTGCTGCACACAAGGTTCCTAACGTAGCTTTTCTGTTCTTTGTAATAGCTGGCAGCAAATATATAGTATCGCTAACAACTCGCATACTCCTGGGGACCGTCACGAAACATTCGGCTTCGACCATTCGTGTGTTGTCGGTATAGTCGCTGTTATCTATTCTTTGGCGCATTGATTGAAGTGTGTGCCCCTTCCCATTTTCTTAATACGTTGGCGATAGGGTGCGCGTAAGTTTGCGCTCAAGTTGGGGTAGATGTGTGCACATAACGTGCGCAAAACATAATATGCCAGGAAATGACGCTACTCCCTTTGTCATGGTTTAACGAGCGGTACTCATTCTTGCCGATGCTCCAGGGTTGAAGTCTTTGGATGTTAGCTATACAACTCTGACATGAGTTTTTGTGAAGTGATTTTTTTATCTGCGAAGGAAGTTGTACATTGAGAAGGGCCGGCAACAGATGCTGTCCGTATGTAGCAATGGTTTCTGAATCTGGACACATTCGTTCTATTCTTTAATATGCCAGCCACGGTTTTTGCAGCCGACTACGGCAGATGTCTTCAATCCACCGCTCCACATTTTGCCGCAAGAATGGGGCACAGTGCTTGAGCGAAAACGCAGTTGCATTTCCGACAGCTGATTGCACGGAAAGAGGGCAGAAGCGGTAATGGTTTCGTATTCGTGCGCATTCGCTGATGCAACGTATGGTGCACCGCCGAAGGCGCCATCTCGTTTCTTGAGAACAATCTGCTCCGCGAAAAGGGTGAATAGCAAACTAGCAAACGACACGCTGTACGCGTGCCGCACTGCCCGATCCACGCCGCCGTCGCCGCCGGCCTCCGCAACTCAGCGCATGCGCACATGGAAGCATGCTGTTGAGTGATTTCCACGTGCCTCGGCAGAGGGCGCTACGCGAAGAGAGAAGCAGGAATGTGAAGATATCCACCCAGATACCAGTTTACGCTCCTCTGGCCTTCTTGAAGCCCTTGGGTTCCGAGATAGCAGGGAGAAAGTAAACATGCCCGCAATAAAGGTTAGTAAGATGCGATTGGAGGTTTGGTGGCAGAAAAGTAGGAAGACCACAAACAACGCAGACCTACAAAAACACAGTTAACAGTAACGGTTAAAAATTTTTGATGCTGAGAATTCTTTGTATCTGTGTGTTTTCTCAAAAGTTAGGTAGGTCATTCGGCAAAATAAGAAGAGCTTGGTGGCGCAAGCCACTACCCCCGTTTCAAAGGGGACGCTCATAACATCCACCCATTCAGCAGAAGGGAAGGAGAAAGCATGCGCGAAAGCGTGAAGAGGAGCTGAAGAAGAGGGCAAAGGAATGAGCTATAGACCCCCGGCGTTCGCGTTGCACGGTTTGTCCCGAGCGAATGCGTTGCGCGGAGTTGACTCTCCTGTTCGTCCTACTCCGTGGCTCGGGCCTAACTCCGATGCTGCTTATATAAGCAGAAATGATTTTCTTAGATAAAGCCGAAGCATTTTTAATTAAATGTGCTGCATTTGAGAGATAATGTGTAGTGAGTATTGGAAGCGAAATGTAAGCCTGCTGCTAGAAGCGCTAGCTAGTTCTTTAATTGCTGCTCGGAGGGCTTAAGATCAGCGTTTTTGTTCAACCTGGTCTCGCTGAATGAAACGGCTAGCGGTGGGTTTCCTATGGTCCTTGCTTGACATGCAGAACACAATTGGATAATTGATGGTCAGCGACGGATGCCTGTCACGGTGATGGCGTCAAGATTAGGCAGAGGCACATCTCATGACATGCCGATTATACCTGACACGCAGAGGGTCGCGTTGAGCCGGCTGGCACTGAGCAAACCTAGAGGCTGCGTGACGACACATTGAGTGCGCATTAGTGGACAAAGCGGACCTCAAGAAGAGAGAATATCGGTGCTTCGTCACGTACATCCCGTGCTGTCGCCCTGACAGCAAAAGCTTAGATGTCCGTGACTGTCGCTGGCTCCTAATGTGCGCGTGCCGGGCGTGTTTGTAATTATTTCATTTATTACATTACATTACATTAATTAATTACATTACTTCATTTTATTTTACAATAAAAATATTGTAATGAATACATATGAGCTGTAAATTCAGATTCTAATGGATGCAGTTTACAGAACGGCGATATCTGTTTTTGATGCAAAGTTACAGATTTTTGTGTGTGTGTGTGCGTGTGTGTGTATAATTAACCTATTTTCGACAATTTTAGTACCCCATTTCATCCTCTAAATGCATTTTATTGGGCGGCATCCAAGTTGGCCCCGAGCTAAAGCTTCCTCTTAAAATTATTTCTTTATAGCGACAAAACTTCGCTCAGTTTATTCGATTTGTAATGAATACCATGACTCCAACATCAGTGGCTATATTTGAAACTGGATAAATCGAAGTGCACCTGACAGCTGTAGCTGGCAGATACTTTTTCGTTGTCATATGAAAACACAGCCTACCATTTCTTGACAGCCAATTTGTTTGGAAAGATCTAACTTTTCTTTCTCTGCTAAAATGTTTTGATTTGTTGCCATAAGCTCTTTTTGTAACAGGTACACAATGCTAAGCGTTCTTTTTTTCTCAATTGTATGTTAGGCTTGCTGAGCAATTGTGTAGATATTTTCAGGTACACTAACTTGTCCGTTATTCTTCCGAAACCTGTAATTAAGAAAGTTGGAAGGCACCTTGAAACTGCGGGCGAGACGCATTGGTGTGAATACAACTTTCAGTGACATCCCACTCTGGGTGTCGCCTAATTACTCATAAGCATGGACATGTTTTCACACAGGAGACTATGGTTATTCAAGTAAACCTTTGCACAATGCGAGTAGACCCAGTGCAAATATTGGTAAGACACTGTCTGGCAAAATAGTAAAGCCAGCAAGTTATGACCATACATTTTGTTGCAGTTTTATTGTTAAGCATTAACTTAAAAGGTGAATGTTTGCTTAAGTGCAAGCTGCAATAAAATTTAGGACCACCGAAAAAGGCTAGTTTCAGATAGCATAGATACATAGTAGTGTCCATACGAAATTTTGTTTGTGACATGAGTGGATGTTCTATTAAGCGCGAGACACACGGTGCGATTTTGCATGCGATCCGTCGTACGACGCGTCGGAGACCGACTTGCCGCATACGACAATTCGGGAGACATGTTACGAACGACGTGTGGTGTGTAGCTCCGCATACGACAATACGACAATAAAGCGCCCATATTCTTCAGCACAATCAACGTCTGAACATTTATGTCGCTCATAAGTGGCAATACAATAAGTTTTCCCGACGCCGTTGGTAGCGATGAGAAAACACCAGTCAGGCGAGCCGTTTCGCATAGACGACTGCTGCGGCGTCTGCGCTGACCGCTTCCGAATCGATACCACGTATACGATTTACTACTTCGCGCAACGTTTTATAACATGCACAGTTTTGAGTTCACTTCATTCTATAGCTTATTTCGTGTCAGAAACAAAGTGTACCCGATTTTTGTGACGCCGTCAGCGGCAAATGGCCAGCGTCTCGACCAGGGAAAAAAGAAAGCACCGGGACGATCGGATCGCTTGCTCGCTGGCCCCGCCCCGCCGGCTCTACCACGTCACCATGACGTACACGCTGGCGGCGCTGTTATTGGCCGCGGCCGTCCGACTGATCGGGCAGTCGTACGACTATATCGAATAGGTTGGTCGCATGCGGCGCCGGCGATCCGCCACCGCATGCCGCAGAATATGTTGAGAACTTGTTGAGTGCGGCGGCCGATGCGGCGGTCGTACAGCGGATCGCGCGCAAAATCGCATCGTGTGTCTCGCGCTTTACCCCTCACTAGAAATTGTGCAGAATCTGGAATGGTAAGAATCAATGTGGGTCCTCGGCATGATTTTCAAATGAACTGGCTTCTTGCTCCACGATACCTAAGATTCTCAATGAACTAGAACTAATTACGGAGCAAATGCAACGCATTCATTGCGATGGCTTTGTGGTCATGTTCTACTGCAAAGCATGAATTCTGGCGAGTATTCGATTTCGGAGTACTCACGGCCGAATTTTGGTGAGAGCGTAATGCAAAAACACTAATCTTCTGTGCTTTAGGTACGTGCTTACGAACCACAGCTGGTCAAAATTAACCAGAGCACCCCCTCCACTATTGGGTTTCTCGTAATCCATTGCACAGCTTTGTGGCATTAAATTCCAGAGTTGAATTTCCCAAATGCTATGCAGTATGCCCGCCACATATCACCAGCTGAAGCTTCAGCTCTGATGGATCCTGTCGGATCGCGGTGAAAGCCACGACAGATACCATCTTTGAGCCTTCTTCAGTGAGCAGGCCCCACTGCTGGATGTAGACGCAACATTTTCATTCCGTGAGGTATTCCGCAAGCAGAGCAGCAACCTCTACGAAGAACCAATCTCCCAGGTGGACTGCACCATAGAGTGCCCTTACGTCGCCTGGTTTGGCCCCTTGGCAAAACACCTACAGTGAGAGTTCACTGCCTGTATTGTGACACATTAACAGCGATCATCTTAGTGACATACAGTTTGTGCGCAACACCGTTTTACTGCTGTGCCAAGATTGGCCGGTAAATGTGGTATAGGAATTCCTTAAAAAGAATTGCAGTATGTGGAATACTGGATTGCTGGAGACATAAGCACAGACAGCAAAATTGGTGGTGCCATCTTGTCGCACAAAGTATAACCAGAGAAAACGCAGCTTAATATGTCGAGTGCTGTAAAACATCGGCACCAACAACCATTAACGTGCAAACCTCAAACAGCGTGCCTCGTAACCAGATTTTGGTTTTGGCACGTAGAACCCGACAATCCCCAAGTAGGGGTAAATTGTTTTCATTCTGTTTACGCTGTCATAGTATCAGCGCCAGATAAACAGAACAGGGGTAGGGTATCCAAAGAAATGCTTTATGATTTAAAGGGATATGTATGGTCTTCATTATCTCCAGTAATAATCAACCTATTTATACTGATCAAATGAAAATAAACATATTAAGTGTACGGTATCTGACGGGGAACTGAGATTCTTGGAATGTGTGGGCATGCGCAGCAGGCCCCCATGATGGTTCTTTCGGTTTCCTTTTTTTGTTTCCTTGTCAGTGGAAATATTTCTTTTTCTTTGTATGTGCTCCTGGACATGCATATATAGATGTCTGTCAGTAAAATCAGTTGGAAGTCGGCGCTTGTCCGTGTCTGCTATTCGTTCCCATTTTCTTCTCTCGTTGTATATTACCAGTATGAATTACCAACTAGCCCCGTCAGTCACCTTAATAAAACTACCAGTCTTAACCGAGTAAATATGGTGTTTCTGATTATTGTGCCTTTGAATTACCTGCAGCTGTTGCTGTGAATGCATTGCATATTGCACCGGTATGGTGTTTTGTCCGCTGCTGCACTGTACAACACAGAAGTGGTTCAGATCATTCATACGTGCAGCACGATACCTTCTTTCTGTATATCTTTTTCATGGCCACCCTAGCTATTGGGTGGACGCAACATTCCAGCATGACCAGCGCAGCCTGCACATTCACCTACACCTCAACCACCGTAGCGGGTGCGAAGATCGAGTGCCAGAATACCGATTTGTCGTGCCCAATCTCAACATCTTGAAGGTGCGTACTTTCCACCTAGTTTGGTGATCACAGCAGCAGCATTCTGATGGGGGCAGAATACAGAACAACTTGGGCACAGTCTAACTTCAATTTAACGAGCATGGATGTAACAAATTATCAATAGCGAAGTAAATGTGAAATTCAAATTTTTTCACGGTGTGTGTATAGCATTACCGTTGTTATAGACGGTTTCATCCAGCGCTACCGCGCTCTGGCAACGCTGTGCGCCGGAATCCGGCGCCCCCAGGAAACTTCCGGTAGCCGTTCCTTTTGCTCGTTTTTGCTGGTATTTATTCACTCGCGCGCTCGTCCTGCGCATATTCTGTGTTATTTTTCGGTATATTGATATAAGTGCGACTTGTGGCATTCAGTGTGTTGCGTGACGGTGAGTAGCTCTTGGAGCATCGACTGTTTTCATTAAGGTTACTCGTCAACGGTGTTTTTTTCAAATCTGGGAGCCTACCAAGAGCTCCCAGATTTGCTCTGCTCACTTCATCCAAGGTACGTTACTACGTGGAGTAGCCGGAATGTTATAATCCTGAATAATAAAAGTGCTACTGCACGATCGTTCTGGCCGTGTAACTCAAGCGACAGCAGCTCGACTCTCGCCCTGAGTTTGCCCGCTCGTCCAGTTTCTTGCCTCGGCGTGGATCGCCATGCTACGAACTTGAGTTAAAATTATTGTTTAGCGGGTGCCATGCTGCCACCGTTTTATTTTAATGTTTTTCGTATCTGGGGCACAAGTGCACTTCTGCAGCTTTACTACCTAGGTACATGTGCGCATTGGTTTATCATTTTGTAGCGTTAGCTACACTGGCCTAGCCAAGCCCGTTTCGCGCGGCACATCAAGAGCCGTGGTGCGCATGCGCAAGGATCCGTGATGTCACACGGCTTGCGCACCGGAGCCACCGGAGCCGGCACCTCTCGCGCACTCCGCCGCCGCCGCGCGCGACTCACCGCCGCCGGTCTGCGCATTCCAGAGGAGTGACGTCGTAGCCGTGGTAGACGCACTGGCGCCGGCGCGCGCTCACTGTGCAGTCGCCGTCTGACACTGCGCTGGAGCCGCTGCGCTTCTGACTGGCGTTTGCCAGTGTGGTATAGCCATGGAGAAGGAGAGCGCAAATGCTGCTCAACAGCGCAGAAGAACGGAGAAGCTTGATTCTTCGGATCCCGAAGTAGTTGCCTGGCAATTAGCGGTTGAGCGTAGGAGGAATGAACACAAGAAGGCTAAACGTGCTGCGGAGACACTGGAGCAAAGGGACGAACGTCTAGCAAAGCGGCGTCAATCAGCTGAACCTTTGCTAACGCTACGTATATCCTGGCATAGCAGAGCTAAGCCACTGCAACTTTTTTAACGTCCCAAAGCGACTCGGGCTATGACGGACGCCGCAGTGGAGCACTCCGGATAATTTAGACCACCTGTGGTTCTTTAACGTGCACTAACATCGCACAGTACGTGGACCTCTAGCATTTCGCCTCGGTCGAAATGCGACAGCCGGGGCCCAAACGGCGTCTTTCGGGTCAGCAACGGGCACCTTAACCGCTGAGCCACCGCGATGGCATGTGAGCATTCCTATCGGTATCGCAGAGCAGAATTGCAGAAAAGTTAGCGATTTCCGTGCACGCATGTAGGAAGTTTCGGCCACATTCTAAAAGCATTTACGAATTAACGGAGGCCAAATATGGATTGCAATCTCGTGCCCAATACTAGAGTTTTCATTTTGTTAGAAGTGTGGTAAATTCGTGAGCATTTAAGTTAGTCCCATTTCAGTCGACCTAGGCTTCTTGCACTAAATGACTTTTGAGAATGTACAGTTATTTGTGAATGTATATTGAAAGAAGAAACAAGGCATATGACGCAGAAACATGTGCATGTACACATGCACAGCTTACCACTTCACTCCATCTTACAGCAATAAAAGTGTCATTGCGAAATGCAAAAACGCCCGCGTGCTTGTGTTGTAGGGCACGTTAAAGAACGCCAGCTGGACATTAATCCGGAACCCTCCACTACTGCGAGCCTCATAATTAGAACTGGTTTTGGCACGTAAAACCCCAGAAAGAAGAAAAAAGTGCCATTAAAGTTTTCTAGTTTTCGGCAGTCCCATCACCTGTCTTGAAGACAACAGTCTGCGTTCATTGCATGTCCTCACTAAGA
>NC_051155.1:130564797-130598921 GCF_013339745.2 Dermacentor silvarum
GGACTTACCTTAACGTCCTCTTTTAGAAGTCGCCGTCATTAATGTGACATTTTTCTGGTGGAGGTGCTGGGTATTCTCGACCCATGCAACAGACCCCTCCCAGCAGCAGGAACGTTAGACCGATACCAGAGCTCACGCCAGTACACTGCGCCAGCCGAGAATCCAGGGATTGGCCCCTGAGTTTGAGCCTTTACCTGAGAGGACAACGACGTTGGCAGGTATGATGCTAGATGCGCTACTACCTCGACTAAGCCTGCGACGGCTGCTCACCATCTTATTACACGCTGCAAACACCGCACGTGCCAAGTCCCTTCATGACAACCTTCTTGAAGACGTGGAAAGACTGGCTGGCGGACTTCGAGTGCGTAGCTGAGTTTAATGGATGGAACGACGAAGCAAAGTGCCGAAACGTTTACTTCAGTCTTTTGGATGGGGCTCGCACGTGGTTCCAGAACCGCGAAGACGTCCTGACAACAGGGGTGAGTTCTGTCGCAGGCTCTTGGACACCTACGCCAGCTCCAATTGCCGGGAACGAGCAGAATGGGCCCTCCAGCCGCACATTCAGAAGCCTAATGAGAGTGTGGCTATGTACGTGGAAGACATGGTGCATCTCTTCAGGCAAGCTGAACCTACCATGTCGGAAGACAAGAAGCTGCGTCACTTGATGCAAGGCGTGAAAGAGCAGCTTTTTGGTGGACTCGTTCGTAGTCCTCCCAAATCGGTTGCGGAGTTTCTCACTGAAGCCGTCACCATGGAGAAAGCCCTGCACCAGTGCTCACATCAGTGCGATCTGCAAGTGAATCTCTCCTCTGCTACCAGCGGCCTAGGAGCTCGCACAACTGACGTCGAGTCGCTTCACAAGATTATTCGATCGGTAGTCCGCGACGAGCTGCGACAGCTGCATCAGCCACAGCAGCCCTCAGCCAACTTCATCGCTAGCGTCGTGCGTGACGAAGCGCAGCATGCGCTCGTCACGCATGACGTTTTAAGATGCACCGTCCCGTCGGCGGCGACACCTGGTACCTTGTGCAACTACCAGCATGCGACTTATGCCGATGCATTCGGGCCGCCTATCCCTGCACCAGCGCCGCTACCTGCCGTCACCCCGTATGCGACGCTTCAGTCAGCGCAGGCGGTTCCTTATTTTGGAGAGGCTCGACAAGCCGCGGGTAAATCGCACATTTGGCGCATGCCCGACCGACGACCGCTCTGTTACTACTGTGGTGAGGCAGGTCATTTATACCGAGAGTGCTAGTACCGCCGCTTCGGACACCAGGGGTTTCCTGTCAATTCACCCCGACCCCGTTTCGGACGACGGCTACCCGAGATTGAAGATTTTATCGCCCGACAGCGCGCGCCACCGTCATCAAGGCGCCAGTCGCGATCGCCATCACCACAACCATCCTATTCGGGAGGTGCAAGTCGGATGTCGCAAGGACGATCTCTGAGCCCTCGCCTGGAAAACTGAGTTCAGCAACCTTTCGAGGCGAGGCCGCTGGACACTCAATGTGCCGAAGACCTCTAATCGACGCTACCTCAGACAGACTTGATGACGCCGGTGTCTCAGGATGGAGACAACTATTCCATGAACATACCTGTGCTCGCTCATTGGCGCACCGAAGGGGGGGGGGGGGGGGCTGGTGTTGTAACCCCCCCCCCACGCATCCAGCCCCACCACTCCAACGTGTACCTTCAGTGCCCTGTTCCATTGTCATTACAATTCAGGAGGTGGCCTTGAGGTTGAATTTTCCTGATTACAAAAGCACTCTACCACTGTCTTGTATTGGTTCATTCACTATTAAGTACTTTGAGTAAAATGCTGACAAATAAACATTGTCATCATCCTTGGGTCATTAAATTATTTTAATTACTAGGCATTTTATTTGCTGTTGGATTCCTCTAGCTAAATAAGGAAATTGCATATATGCAAAGTGCTTGCTTCCCCCCCTCCCCCCCCCCCCCCCCAGAAAAAATTCAACACCCCTCCCCTGGCGGAGATCCTGGTGCGCTAATGCCTGTGCCGATCGACGGTCGAAATGTTGCTGCCTTAATTGGACACTGGCGCTGACTACTCGATTATCAGCGGAAAACTGGCAAGCCGTTTAAAGAAAGTCGTCACACCTTGGACAGAGACGTACGTACGGACAGCTGGCGGGCATGTCGTCAAACCGCTTGGTGTGTGCACTTCTCGGGTGAAAAATTCAAAGTCATACGTTTTTGATCACTCCCTGTTCTCACGCTCCCACGAATGCTCTTCCGTGGCACTGCCGTCGCTTACGCTGAAGCCTTGGAAGACGTCATTGAGTGTTTCGCTTGTGGAGAAAGTGGCAGTGATGAAGAATGCGTTACAGATATCGACATCAATATGAGCTGCCGGAGGACGATAAGGTGGCACTGCGGGGACTGTTGTGTGAATTCAAGGACTGCTTCACTCGATCGTCTAAAGTCATTCAGACGCCAATCACGCAGCACAGGATATTACTTTCAACGATGCACTCCTATTCACTAGCAGCCATATCGTGTTTCGCAGAAAGAACGCGAAGCAATTCAACAAGTCAAGGAGATGATTGACGATGGCGTCATCCAGCCTTCAAACAGTCCGTGGTCATCACCTGTTGTCCTGGTAAAGAAGAAGGACGGCACTCTCCGCTTCTGTGTTGATTACAGAAAACTCAACAGCGTCACACGGAAAGGCATTTATCTGTTGCCGCACATAGATGACTCTCTCGACCGGCTACGGCGAGCCAAGTATTTTTCCTCCCTTGACTTGAAAAGTGGATACTGACAGATTGAGGTAGACAAGCGTGACGGGGAGAAAACATCTTTTGTCACTTGGATGGACTTTGTGAGTTCCGAGTACTTCCGTTTGGGCTGTGCTCTGCTCCGGCAACTTTCCAACGGATGATGGACACTGTACTCGCCGACCTAAAATAGCAAACCTGCCTCGTCTACCTGGATAATGTGGTATTTTCAGGCAGCTTCGCCGGACATCTTAAGCGACTGCGGCATGTGCTCGAGGCAATCCGATCGGCTAACCTCACGTTAAAGCCTCAGAAATGTCACTTCGGTTATGAAGAACTGAAGTTCCTTGGATATGTCGTGAGCGCGGAAGGCATCCGTCCCGATCCCGAGAAAACTGCCGCTGTAGCTGCTTTTCCAACCCCTACCGACAACAAAAGCGTTCGAAGCTTCCTGGGACTGTGTGCATACTCCGGCGCTTTATACGCAATTTTTCTAAAATTGCCGAACCACTTACTCGTCTCATTAGAGACGACAGACCATTCATCTGGAGCTCTGAACAAGAAGCAGCTTTCACCGAGCTTCAACACCACCTGGCATCACCCCCTGTTCTTGGGCATTTCGACGAGGACGCCGAAACAAATTCATACCGACGTCAGTAACATCGGTCTGGGTGCGGTGCTCGTACAGCAGCAGGAGAACGGTGAAAGGGTCATAGCTTACGCCAGTCGTACCCGATCACGACCTGAGTCCAATTACACTACCATGGAGAAAGAGTGTCTTGCCGTCGTATAGGCACTTGCCAAGTTTTGATCCTACCTCTATGGCCGCCCATTCAAGGTCGTGACGGATCATCAGTCGTTAAGCTGGCTGGCAAACCTAAGAGACTCTTCTGGATGACTGGCACGGTGGAGCCTGCGCCTGCAGGAATACGAATGACCATCGTGTACAAGTCAGGCCACACACATGATAATGCTGACACATTGTCACGCGCACCTATTGAACCTGCAGATGAACACAGTGAAGACGACAGCGCTTTTCTCGGCACCATAAGCGTGGCAGACGTATTGACACAGCAGCGAGCAGACTGTGAATTGCGACCTATAATTGAACATCTAGAAGGCCACAACACATTTCTGCCCCCCCAAATAGCTCGCGGATTGTCGTCGTTTTGTTTACGACGGGGCATCCTATACAAGAATTCTGCTGCCAGCAACAAAACCTATATTTTGGTCGTACCAGCAGAGCTTCGTGACGAAATCCTGTTCGCATGCCACGACGAGCCTGCATCTGGCCACTTGGGTTTCACTCGAACCCTTGCTAGGGTACGGAAATCGTACTACTGGCCGAAACTCGCCACTTGTGTTAAACGATACGTCCAAGCCTGCCGTGAATGCCAGCGCCGAAAGTTGCCGAATGTGAAGCCTGCTGGATGGTTGAATCCTATCGCGCCGCCTCGAGGGCCCTTCGATTAAGTCGGCATACTGGGCCCATTTCCATTGTCTACTTCCGGAAACAAGTGGATAATCATCGCCACAAACTATTTAACCCGCTATGCTGAAACAAAGGCTTTTCCTTTTAAACGCACAGCTTCTGCGGTTGCACAGTTTTTCGTACAGAACATCGTACTACGCCATGGCGCCCCATCCTGTGTCATAACAGATCGAGGAGCGGCGTTTATGGCAAGGCTGCTAGCAGAAGTTTTTCAACTGAGTTACACCACCCACCGAAAGACGACTGCCTATCACCCTCAAGCAAATGGCTTGACTGAAAGGCTTAACAGAATGATGACCGACATGCCGTAGATGTACATAGACGTGCAGCATAAGACGTGGGACGAGGTACTACCGTACGTCACATTTGCATACAACACCGCTACGCAAGAGACCACATGCTTCATGCCGTTTTCTCTTGTTTACGGTCGTGAAGTTCAGACGATGTTAGAAGCCATGTTACCATGTGACAATTCTGACAATCTTGATGAAGACACCGAGCGTTTCGTGCAGTGTGCCTAGGAACCACGCCAACTGGCTCGCGTGAACATCAGAAAACAACAGTGTATTGATGTGTGACACTACAACCTCCGCCACCGACAAGTTGAGTACCAACCGGGTGACCAAGTGTTAGTTTGGACCCCCGTCCGCCGTAAAGGCCTTTCGTAAAAACTTCTTAGTCGGTACTTTGGCACTTACAAAGTGCTTCAGCGAGTGAGTGACCTCAATTATGAAGTTCTTCCGGACGGCGCCCAGCCAGCATGACCCCGACAATCGCGGCCCGAGATTGTACACGTCGTCTGATTAAAACCATATCACACCCCAGAATAGTCATGGTTTCTGGACCATTACGTTTGTTCTGGGACAAGACTTTCTGCCCGTCAATGTTTTGTTTAGCATCGAGTCGAGGCTCTTCTGGGAGGAGTGGTAATGCCATGCGCTTGTGCCACTTTCCCCCAGAAGAAGACGAGGACGGTCTAGTTCTCGAGCTAGTGCCTTGGTCTTTTGTCGGTGCTGCGCTGCGCCTTTGGCGGCTCGGACTTACCTTAACAACCTCTTTTAGAAGTTACCTGTTCATTAAACATGACAGTATATTGCTTCGCACGTCCACACCATGAATACCGTGAGTTAACTCCAGCGTGTGCTACTTCTGCAATGAAGTAGCACACGCTTGAGTCAACTCACAGTATTCGTCAAGCAGTAGTCCTGGCCATAGAGTTTCACGCTATAAAACCTACAGGGAAATGTGGCGCTGCTGCGCCGTGGTATGCAAGGGAATGCCGGTATATTGTGGATTCGGATTGGCATCGTTCTTGGAGAGCCAAAACGCCTTGAAGACGCACCTGGCTAGCACCGTTCCGTCTGTCACAATGATTCTTTTCCTGATAAAACAGGACGTAAAAAACTGCTTTAGCTTTATTATTACTCAAAAAACATGTTTTGTTTAATTTTGAGGACATACTATTGGATGCACAATTCTATGAAACGTAAAAAGTATCAGCTGGCCGCTAAAGTTGGAGGGCAGACGACAAGATTCTCGCTCGCTTTGGAACAACTTGTCATCTGTTCTTGCTTTTCTTCGCTTGATGCTGCATTGTATGTGAGTAAACTTTATTGAGAGATGTAATATGGATGAATGAAAGCCTTTTATGTAGATTTTATTTTAAGAACGCGTTATTTGTGTAGCCATATCCATGTTTTAGACGAAGCCTCGAACAACACCAGCCAACACAAGCCTCGCAGACACATATCCCATCATTCCCATGAGGGCACGACAGCCCTTTAAGAAACTCGCATAGACGGTGGCGCCAGTTTACCCTCTAGGTGTTATAGTGAGAAACTCTATGGTCCTGGCCTACAATTTCACCCTTGTAGATGAATAAATAGCTTTTACTTTACAACCTTATATATACACCTTCACTTGTAAAATACTATAGCGCTTGACATAGTCTAGTCTGTCCGTGCACAGTCGGATATGCGCCACGAGAGGGTCAAGGTCTGGAGACAGTCACGGTAGTAGAGCCGCACGCCATGAGACCCTTGTCGCCATACACCCGCCAAATTGTGACCGCCGTGACCTGCGGGCAATGACAGTGTACCTCTGAACTTTGTATGTACTGCACGCAAACATATACCATTGGTATAATTTAATAAATTTAAATGCAAACAGAAAAGAAAACTGGCACGAACACCTGTTATGCATCATTACATTGAGTGGGATGTGCAAGCACTCTACATCTGGTTTATAAGCACGGTGTTTTGTAGCCTGTATTAGGTTGCTATTACAAAAGCAGGCAACCCTAAGAACGCAATGGGACGCACTTCACTCATTCTCAGTGAATTTATGATAGTACAGCATAAAAAGCCTAGATTTGTAGTAAAGCAAGTAAAGCCTTGTTCATTCTAACTCGCATATCTAAAAAAGAGATCCTGCAGATATTCCTGTGCATTGTGAGCATCTGTGTCAGCGAAGCCTTCGTGTCCACTCTACCACCACAGCCAACCGAGCGCTGGTGCATCGTGCCACCTAGAGTTACTGTACTACCTTTGAACGAGAGGCCCAATTATTAATCATATCATAAGAAGCCAACAATGACACAAAGGACAACATAGGGGAAATTACTTGTACTTACTAATTGAATTAAAGAAATTATAAATTAATGGAAATGAATATGGATGAAAAAACAACTGGCCGCAGGTGGGGAACGATCCCACTACCTTTGGTGGCATATGCAATAAATCAAGTGCCACTGCTGTGGCCTGATGAAGTCGTCACTTGCGTCAACCAATCAGCACTGTGCCACACCCTCCCTTCATCGATCGTATGATGTTATCACTTGCACCAACCAATCGGCACATGTTACTACCTGTCCCACTTCCTCCTCTCAATCTCATCTCCCTCTCCCCTCCCCTCTAGAGTTCAACTGCCACTGCATTTCATCTCATTTTGTTGCTGTCAGTGCCATTTAGGTGCTGCGGAGAAAGTTAAGCGTTATGGATAAAAGTCTGTTGACATAAAAAATTACACCATCTTCCCGTAGGGGAACCCTGAGTAGTATGCGAAGCAGCCATGGGGTCGACTCAAGGTAGTTTTATCAGCTGTATAAACTTGGACAAGCAGCAGCACCAGCAACTCGCAGAACTGTTGTCGACGCCGTCGGCGTTTTACCTGTGTTCGCACCAAACAGGCGCGGCGTTGGTGACTGTTGCCGGTGCCTCTGGGACGCCTACCGTCGCGCCTCTAACCTAAGCTGCTTCGCATTATCGCGCACGGAGCCGCAGGTGTTGCCATTCGTTGTGCAATCCGGAGAGGAGAGGAGCATCGGAGAGGAGAGGAGGAATGCCGAGAGGAGAGTAGATGAGACAAGGAGAGGAGGGGGAGGAGGATGCGCAGTACGGGTGTGGACGCCGCACGGCTGATTCAAGGAGGGACATAGCCCCCAGCATAAGATGCTTCGCATCTAAACAATTGGTAGTTTATGTAAACTATCATCTGAACTCAGCAGTCACCATGAAGAAAGAATGCTTTAACATCAACTATTTTCAGGGTGCAAATTCAGCTTCCACAGGCATCGTATGTTTCACACCCATATCTCAAAACCTTTTTTTTTTTTTTGTCCTAGAGGTCACATGTAAAAACACTGACTGTCCAGAGCAGGCTGCCACCAAGAGGTAGCCTTAGCACTGAGTATACCTCAACACCTAAGATGCAGTAAATGTGTACACGTGAATATAAGTGTCGCAGTGATTTCTCACTAACTCGGCCAGCATTAGCATATACTTTTTAAAACATCTAATGCTGCTGTGAAAATTTCTGCCCACATCTGCACTGACAGCTTTGTAACGGCTCAATCCTCTGTCATAGCTGCGTGGGTTCCATCAGTGAGGATTACTTTTTCCGTGAAAGTGAGTCATGGGACTTCTAATGCTACCTTACTAATTATCCCCTGCCATCCTTGAAATTGCCACGCCCTAGTTATCATTTTCTCAACAACCTAGCTCAACTGTATTCACACTTGGACCTGTGTGTTGCTGCAGGATATGAAAATGACCTCATTAAACTTCACAGCGAAAGCTTCACACTGCAAGTTTGCATCAGCCAGCAAAGAAGCATTGCTAGACGCATCTAGGAACACTACTATGATTCCGTTTGAGAAGTGTCAACAATATGACCATTTCTTTCACCATGAACTTCATGAAATAGTTCCCGCTGGTTGAGTGCCGCACAAATAGCGATGGAACGAAAAATGTTAGGCCTAACATTAAGAGACGGGAAGAGAGCGGTGTGGATCAGAGAACAAATATGGGGATATCCGATATTCTAGTTCACATTAAGAGGAAGAAATGGAGCTGGGCAGGCCATGTAATGCGTAGCATGGATAACCGGTGGACCATTAGAGTTATAGAATGGATACCAAGAGAAGGGATCGAAGCGCAGTCGAGGATGACAGAAAGCTAGTTGGGGTGATGAAGTCAGGAAATTTGCAGGTGCAAGTTGGAATCAGCTAGAGCAAGACAGGGGAAATTGGAGATCACAGGGAGAGGCCTTCATCTTGCAGTGGACATAAATAGGCTGATGATGATGAGTGCCAGTTCTTGCTCATGCAGAACCGGCATGGCACGATCTGTACGATGATGATGTATTGGGTTTTTTGCCGCAACACGATCTGCACGAGCCCTACACTGCGTCTACGCTGTGTACAGTGAATGCTGTGTGCTCATCCTGCATGAAGCGTACAATGTGTGAAACGGATGGCAATGTGAAGTTCACTAGAGAATCTATAGGGGGGACCCTGGGGACCCGCATCCCCCTCAAGCAAGGTGCAGCACATCCTGAAGTTCAGAAAGCGCAGGTGAATTGAATGGATCTTGAATTTCTGGAGAATGTTGAATAAAGGGATAGGAAACTTGCGTCATTATTCTGTGCTAACTTCACCAGGAGACATGACATAATTTCAAATTACCTGTTCTTTAATTCATAGTCACCTGCCTAGTTCTGTGGAGGACAACACACTACGAAGCGTGTCTGTGTCCCCACCAGTGGATTCGGGGGGGGGGGGGGGGGGGGGGCAGGAAGGAGGCACCCCCTCGGTGAGCGCACATCTGTTAGATTGACTTAACTCCTCAACAAGATGGGGAGCGTCTCTTTAAGCATGGTACTGCTACAACTCTAAAAGGCCCCACTGTTAAACTTTGGAGGTTGTAAAGCACCACCCAAGAACTGTTATACCACAAGAACTTTTCAAAAGCGTTTAACCTGCCAATTACCCCAATTTTTTTCGTAAAAAGTGTTCGCAAAGTTATGCTCGGTTCTGCGATTTTATGAACGTTACGTTTCACAAAAAGGTTGTCGAAAAAGTTTTGAAGGTGCTGATAGATGGGGCAGCGCAATAAGATTGCAAAATGCACACTCAAAACGGAATTTACAACAGCAGTTGCGCCGTCCTATTGTGTCAGCACAAGATGCCACATACCAGAGGGGTATGTATATTTTCTTCGAGCAAGTTTATTCACACAGGTGCCTGAAGAAGGCAAAATGGGTGATAGCAAAGTTGCCAAAAGGGTGAATGCAATATAAAGGTTGTGCTGCTTGCCATTCTCATCTGTTTTTTCAAGTCTGCTGCTGCTTCTGTGCCCCATCTGAAGTTAAATCATCGTTAATAAAGGGCGCATGAATCCTACAAAAGGTGCGTGCTCAACGCAAAGTTTCAAAAAATGCATGCTATCATAACATTTATTGCTACTGTTGCTATCATAGCTCTCACATTAGAACCAAGCTCTCACGTCATCTTCATGTCACAAGCACCTTTCCCATTTTTCTCTCTCTCCCTTTCTCACTCCGTGGCCCATCACTGCTGGCAGTTTTGCGTGCTCCCTGCAAATTTAAAGATGGGCAAAGCAGCTGCACGTGGGTATCCAAGTGCAAGCTGATGCTGCCTTGGTATGTCTGCGAAGCAGTGCACGAAATATGCCTCACGTGATTTTAAGGAAATTATGACAGAACTCGAACTCAAGCACACAGAACACTGAAGTCATCAACAATTTTGTTAATGTTGTTCCCAGCTTAGTGACGAGACAGGCGCATCTATTATAATCTATTTGCACATGACATCCTCTGGAATGTATAGGGACACCGGACACACGTTTAGATAGTGGACAGACTTGAACAGGGAGATTAGATTTGACAACTGCCAATTATGCACGTCACTATTGTTGTGCATTTGAAGTGTTGTTTCACCTTTGGGCACAACTTCATCCAATGTAAAGTTGTGTTCTTTGTTCACTTTGCCTGGTAGTATGTATCTGACTTGTCACTCTCACTATGTATCTGACTTGTCACTATCACTCTCACAACACCCTATGCAACGCTTAGGATACTTACGCAGATCTTTAGGTACATCAACGGCAGAAATTATACTCTTGGCCTATAAAACTTATGTAAGGCCGATCCTCGAATACGCGGCAGTAATTTGGGACCCCCATACACAAACTAACATCCGAAAACTCGAGAAAGTACAGAGGAAATTGGCTAGATTTATTTATAGCTCTTATAGTTGGAAAACATCCCCTACAGCCCTTTTGCAGACAGCCAACTTGGAGAGCTTGGAGACAAGGCGGTATCGTGATAGACTAAAACTTTTCTATTTATTGTATCATGACAAATTAGGAATAGATAAGAATTTATACTTTCAACCAGTACAGCGACGGCAAACTCGATCCTTCCACGCCAAGAAAGTCGGTGAATACTTGGCCAAAACGAATGCTTTTAAAAACTCGTTCTTCCTGCGTACAATCCGTAACTGGAACGACCTGCCCGCTGAGGTGGTCGAAAACCCCACTATTTCGTCTTTCATGTGCGCGCTTGAACGTTTGCGATAATTACTTGCCTTCTATTTATCATGCGTATTTGTCATGCGTTTTCATTCATGTGCGTTCGTTCCTTTTTTTTTTTGAACAGCTGCAATATCGAATACGGCTTTGTCATGCGCAGTGCCGAGTGCTGTCACACGTCACACGCAACGTTAGAATGCTGTTGGTACGGAAATTTTGTATCCTTGTATTTAACTTATTCTTGTATTGTTTCTTGTTTTGCATAAGTGAGCTGCGACTTCGTATGCTCACTTTGTTATGCGCAGTGCCTAGTGCTGTTATGCGCAACGTTAGCATGCTGTTGATACGGAATTGCTGTATCCTTGCATTGTTTCACCTATTCTTGTATTATTTCATACCCACTCCTGCCCAAGGCCTGACATTCAGGCCGGCAGTATGTACCAAATAGATAAATAAACTGCCTCAGAACAATGCACAGGCCACTCTTAGCTATTCGCATAGCTGCTTAGTTGTGTTACTTAGAAAGCAATTTTGTTTGCAAACTCATTTGTTCTATATCAGTTGAAAAATACAGTAAGAGAACTGTGCATATGAGCGAGTCATTGAGGTGAGATGGTTTGATTGCAAGTTGTTCCACGCAGAACAACCATGTATGCGTACTATACCGGTGGCACAAAGCTGTAAACGTGCACTGGAACTGTGCCACGGATGAGCTGGCCCTCGGAGACTGGGCATGCGGCAGCCGTGAGCTTACAGGCATCCCTCTCGACACCTAGGATGGGCAGCTCCATGCCAAGCAGCTGTACACGGGGATCCAAGTGCAAGTTGATGCTGTCCTGGTCTGCAATGCAGTGTACAACATGTGCTGCATATGTTATAAGAAAATAAACCGGACCTTGCATTATAGTAGTACTCGAAGCACAAAAGTAATCAACACTGGTTTAACGAAGGAGTCATCAAGCTGTAGACGACGTTTTGACAAGTTTTGCTTGCGTTCGAGAGCAATTTGGGTTGGTTGGTAGGTATCTAACTGTAGAACAACAGCACAAAACCAAGCTGCAGGCAAGATACAAGTGCTTGTGTGTCTCACCTCCTCAGTCCTTGTGTTTGTTTTACAGACTTTCATTCAACAGGGCAATAACAGCAAATTATATATTTATTTGTTTGTTAGCTTGTTGGATATGCTTGCAGGACCCCAAGGCACTACAGCAAGGAAAGGGATAATATATACACAAGGAATGCAGTAAACATTTTTAAAAATTTGCAGTTTCACCCAAAAGGCAAAGCATAATTAGACGGCTGTACGAAGTAAGGCTAGTAGTTTTATTGGCTGTATAAATTGCAGTTATAATGTGCTTACTAACTAAATTAACATACATGGTATGTGTAACACCTGCACAGGCAAACATAAACAGATCTGCTGCATGTATAAAGCGGAACGGATACAGCATGCACATCATCATTCTTGAACTATATTTAATGCCTTCACAAATGTCCTGCACTCTAATGTCAAAGGACATGAACGTTGTGCCCTGATAACTAGGAGTGCCGCTGCATAAACTGTGTTGCATGTAAATGTTATAAAACTTCGTTTTCCAGTTTTCTTCTAAAAAAATAGAAGGTCCTTCCTATCTCAATGGCAGGTTGGGTTCTGTAGGTTATCGTCAGCTCGATATATATATATATATGACCAATCTGTGCGACAGAGAAAAGCGCTGCCCGTGCATCATGTGACTCGACGTCACCGCTCCAGACACGTTCAACGTTTGTGCAGCGCGAGTTTGCTGCAGTCGGCACCAACGATAATTTGGCATCATTTGCTACCTGTCTAAGCGCTGAAACCGGGAGGGCCACGGCAGGTTCACGCGTCCACCCGCCAACCATGTAAATGCATCTGCAACCGGACGGGTCACCTAACACTTTCGCGCCCTCGTAAACCAAAATGAAAAATTAAATTATACGGTGTTGCGTGCCAAAGCTACGATCTGACAAGGCATGCCCATAGCTAATCTCTGCTTTAGTTAAGGTCAGTGGGCATGCCGTATACAGTAAAAGCTCGATGATACGATCACGGCTAATACGAATTTCCGGATGATACGAATTTTTCTGTGGTCCCGGCCGAGCCCCATTACCTTGCAACGTGCTAGAGAACGGTTGTTACGAATCGATTTTCAGCCTGCGTCGGTTGATACGAATAAACGCCGCCCCACCGACGGCCGCGAAAGAGAACAGCGCGCAGTCACGCGCTTTCTCTCCTCTTTTGGTGCGGAGGCGCAGCGCCGGACAGCGCGGACTCCGCGACTGGGCGCGAAGAGTTTGAAGCGGTGGCGCTTTTGGTGCTTTCGTACTTCTCCTTTTCTGCGAGCCGTCAGATGGAGTGGCTGCTGCGCTTCGGGCCGCGTTCTTCGTGTTTGCGCCATTTTTCCTAGTCGCAGCGAGCTATGTCTCGCAAGCGGAAAGCACTCTCCTTTAAAGAGAAATTAGACATTCTTCGAAAGGTCGATGAGGATCCCAAGAGGAAGCGGACGGAGTTGGCTAAGGAGCTAGGCCTCGCAACGTCAACACTGAGCACAATTGTTGCACAGCGAGATTATCATGAAAAACGTGCTTTCGTTCAACGTCAACGCGAAGCAAGCGAATTCGAACGCGCTTATTTCGAACATACCGCGCACCGACAATGCTCTTAGCAGCGCGCCAAATCACGCGACGGCGCCTCCGACCGGCATTGCTCCGACACCGCCATAGAGCAAAAGCTCAGGAGAGACCCCTCAATGCCGCGCGCGAAGGAACGGAAAAAAAAAAAAAAACGCGGCGGAAATTTTACCCTCTCAAATCGCAAGGTCGCCGTTTCTGCATCGCGCCGGAACAAGCGTGTACGTGCCGACTAGAGTGTTCTAGACAACCGTATTCTAGCACACAATAGTGCCGACGTCTCAGCCAGGCGGATAAAATGGCAGTGAACCCTTCTCCTCTATTTTCTAGTCACATGTTGACCTTGCACGCTGCGGCAGCAGCGCTGAGGGAAGCAGCGGCGGAGGCACAGTCGGGCCAATGAAACTGCCACGCCCGCAAACGCTCGCTTCTCGATAACGGCAGAAAACGAAACTTCAGGGGGCGGCTAAAATAAGCTGGCGCCAGCACGGCGGCGGGCGCGCACGGAGATGTGCGCACGGAGTCGAAGGTGAGAGAGCTACGAGGGAGTTGAGAGGGAGGGCGAGGGGAGCCACCGAAGCGGCGGAGTTGACGCGGCCAAATCCGCTTTCCTGCCGCCCTCCTCCCTCACCTTCGACGGTCTCCGCGCGCACCCGTGTGCCGGCGCCGCTTTGTTTTCTGTCGTTATCGGGAAGCGACCGTTAGCCGGCGTGGGCAGTTTCGTGGTCCGCGCTTGCTATGCGCTTGCGCGCCGCGATATTTCACGACTCGCACCGTTCGTGCATCGTGCTATGGTGCACGAAAACTTCAAAAATACGTCCTTTTAATTCGAACAAATTTTCGGGCCCCTTCGAGTTCGAATTATCGAGATTCGACAGTAGTTTTAATTGTGTTTCGATGATACGAATTTCGGCTAATACGAATATTTTTCGTGACCTCGTGAGATTCGTATCATCGAGCTTTTACTGTATATAGTAGGGGACCCTGGGTTAATTTTTACCAAAACCAGTGTTAATTAACTTGTATAGTACCTAAATCTATAGTACACGAGCGTTTTTGCATTCCGCCCCCATCGGAACTAATGCGGTCGCTGCAGCCAGGATCGAACCATGTGTAAATCCAACTCTACTTACACCAACAAGCCCAAATGTCTACACTGACCAACTCTATATAATGCTCGAAGCTACAAGAGACATACATATGTGCGGCTACAAATGGCCGATGTGATTACAGGCCTCAAAAGCAGTCGGGGAAAGCTTGCCGCTAATTAATATGTGGTACAGGTGGTTCTTTTGGTTATCTGTCTCGTACGTAGTTGCCTACGTACTGGTTAGAATGACGACCATTATGAGGAAGCTCTGGCCCAACTTCGATGCCGCCTATTGAAATCCTTAAAAAATTCTAATTAAATTATGGGGTTTTACGTGCCAAAACCACGATCTGATTATGAGGCATGCCGTAGTGGGCATTGAAATCCTTGTGAAACGGAGAAATGCATTTCTGAGAGAACCCCTGGGCCAATTTTAATGAAATTTAATTGGTGCATTTTAGACAGAAAGGTAAATTCTAGTGACTGTTGGGAGCGAACTTATGATTTAGGGCCTGAATTTGTTTTTAAAGGATTCTTTGAAAAATTGTAAGTTTAAAAAAATGAAATCGCAATGTTTGCAGATTTGTCCCTCTGCATCAAAAACAGATATTGCCGTTCCATAAACTGCATACGATGGAGCACCTAAAGCGGACAAATTTAATATATAAATTTACAGCTTACGTGAATTTGTTACAATGTTTACAAGAGGTTTTGCCAACGTCATGTTCACATAAGAGCAGTATATTGCAGAGCGCTCTATAATACATCAATGTTGTCTGCTTTAAATGTACTACTCCATGCAATTGACAGAATTGTTATATCGACGTTTATATTGCCGAGGTCCAGCGTTGTAAACTTGATAGTTTCGTTTCCTGAAAAATATGTGATTTCTGACAATATTTATAAGAACATCGACGGCCTAAATCAAAAATCCGCTTCCAACAGTCACTATAGATATTAACTTTTGTCTTTTAAATACCACATACCTCGCCAAATTCGGTGCAGTGTTTTCCGAGAAAAGCGATTTCTCGATCCTTTCCCATGTATTTACTTAGGAGCCCCCGAACTACAACTTCCTCAAATCAGCTTTGTGCATTGTGTTTTCCTACACGTTTTGGGAGGAGGCTGACCTAGCTAGGGTGGTGGTGGTGGTGGTAACATTTATTTATGTCCTGAAGAATCTTCACCCCGTCTTTATAGGGGCAAGACTGCGGGCCGCTCCCACGTTGGGACGGGAAGGCCAAGCCTCACCGCCGCATCGTGGGCCTTCTGGACAGCCCGGAGTTGATTAATCCATTCGTGGCTCTTGACCAATGAATAAAATGCGTCCGCCATCAATACGTGGTCCGTGTGGTGCTAGGGTGGCTAGAATTATAGCCACCCTAACCCTAGCGGAAGCGGCGCGCCGAGGGACCCTGTCTGGCAAGGGAAACGCGCTGCGCTTTTCACACCTCCAAATTCTAACCACCCTAACCTAGCTAGGGTAGGGTGGCTTTGACCATGCCCCCAATTTGCCCCCGTACCCTACCAAGGGTACGGGGCAAAATGGTCAACGATGATTTAAAGGGACAGACAACCGCCCATGAATCGAGATACTCCGCTGATTTAAAGGGCCCCTAAACCACCCAGAGGTCGAAATTTAGTTGTGGTGTTGCACTTGTGCACGAGTCTATAAGGAACACGTAGCCGCGAGAATTTTTCGAAATGATGCCGTAATAGCGGAGTTATACGCGTTTGGTGTTCGCCTCTCTACGGCAAGGAAGTCTCGCCGTTTGCGAGCAAAACCGCCGTCGAACGGCGGCCCGCGAATGGCAAACGGCTTGCGGCGAGTTACCGTGCCGGTAACGTGCTGACGGGTCTTAGCCGCGACTCTGCGCTTCTCGGCTACCCGCGGTTGTTGCCGTGCCGGCCCGTGCTCATGGGAAGCGTGCCGCTATGGACCTCGATCGTGTTGCGCGCACGTCTAGAAAGGCCAACACTGTCGCACTCTGTTCGCGCAGCTAATCAGACCGCTAAGCACGACTGTGTTGGAACGTGACCGATTTGGCACTTTCGTTGCGGGCTGTAATTACCGATTCGCAAGGGCGCACAAACGAGCAACACGACGAGGAAGAGCAGGGAGCGCTCGTACCTGCTAGCAGACTAACCGAAAGTCGACCAATCGACATTGTCGCCCCCGTTGACATCACAAGATGCACCCTGGTGACGTCACCACGTCACGACCACCGCTGGGAATACTGGAAAGACTCGGAGAGGAGCACGGTGTTTGTTGATTTTGTAGTGCGTAGCGCTATAGTATTCTAGTACACTGTAGTAGCGCTGCAGCGTTTGGCATCGTTGATCGTGACGGCATTCTGAACTCGATGCGCGTGTTTACTTGAAATGTTTAAAAAATGTCGGAGGTGGTTTGGGGCCCTTTAAAGATTGCCTATCGTACTGGTTAAAACGAGCCATGCGCGGGGGACGCGCGCTATCACGGAAGGCGAACTCCCCCGCGCGCTGTCACGGAGAGCGAACGCACGGCGGAAAGCAAACGCGACCGTCGCCCGAAAGGCCGTGGGGGTATGGGAGGGAGGGAGGCGGGGCAGCGCTGTGCTCCGGCAGCGAAGGCGTATCTTGCCACTCAATCTCCCACGCGAAAGCAAGAAAGGGGGGGGAGGGGGGCAGCTTCTCCTCTGCCAACAACGTCTTTGCCCGGCGGTGCCGGTCGCCCGCACCGTCTCTTATCTCCACACGGCTCTGACCTTTGTATGCGCTGTGCATTCGCCGCTCAGTTTCCGTTGAAGCGATAGAACGCGCGAACCTGCGCTTGCTGCCAGCGTTTTGACAGTCGTTGGCTGCGGTCATTCAGTGTGATCTATTCATGTTTGCTTGTGCGCGCTGACACCACGATTGTTAATTCAGTTAGTAAGCCAATGTGTCCAAGTTTATGCAGCCGATAAAACTACTATCCCTACATTCTCATTAAACGTGAATTTATATTTTTAATTTTTAACTAAAAGTCGCGAAAAATGGCCTTTCGCACCTTACGCGGCAAAAACATGAACATGCATATGAGATCTACCACGTGACCTTGTGTTAGTGTACGCGGTTCCTGGTCTTTTTATTAGTATTTAAGCACAGCACACTTCTTCCGTTATAAGATTTTTCTAACTTACAACTTACAATGGGCAGATACGCCTTCGTTTGTAGCGAGTTGAAAAGTGGCACTGCCTTCGCCTTCGTTTTCGATGAGTTGACTTGGCTCGTCTATCGACCGAATAGCGATGGTGAGGGCTAGCCAGCCATGGTAGCCAGCCATGGATGGCCATGGCGTAGGTAGAGTGTACTACACCCTAAAAAAAATGTCGCAGTTTCGCCCTAAGGGCGAAGCAATGAATGCGATAGCAACACAGCAATGTCATACGAAGTAAGGTGGGCGGCTTTGGTAGCAATATGAATTGTAGTAAACATGAGCTGATTAAGTAAGCAGGTGTGCTGCGGCGTAAGTAGACCGACATGAAGAGAGACTCGATGACCATGAGAAGGCGCGTGTGAAACGCTGGTGTTGATGAGAAGCGCTTCCCGTGGGCAGCGCGTGCGAAGGGACGCACCTGTAGCGCTGCACTGCCGATCCGGGCAGCATTGCATGTGTAGCGTGCGTTGGAAAATGTGGCCCGACTATTACTAACTGAATGAACAAGCGTGGTGTGAGCGCGCACAAACAAACATGAATAGATCACACTGAATGACTGCAGACAACGACTGTCAAAACGCTGGCAGCAAGCGCATACGCCGCAGCGGGCGAAGGTACGTGCGGTCTATTGCTTCAACGGAAACTGAGCGGCGAACGCACAGCGCATAAAGGTCAGAGCCGTGTGGAGATAAGAGACGGTGCGGGCGAGCGCGGTTGTTGGCAGAGTAGAAGTGCGCCCCCCCCCCCCCCTTCCGCTCCCTCCGGCGCTGGGTTCCCGCTTACTAGCTTGCGCGTGGGAGATTGAGTGCGTTCGCTCTCCGTGATAGCGCGCCTCCCCGCACGCCTCCGCTCGGGCATACGGCGCGCGGCGAAGATTTTATCTATACGGAACCTCACGGCGACGGCGACGGCAGAAATCCGGTTGAAGTGTCCATATAATTGCTATTGCAATAAAATAATGCTCAGAACTGCGTGCGTGAATATGAATGTGCCTGTGTAAACACGCGTATCCGATACGATCTGCGTGATTTCCAGCCGGCGGATGTTCGGACCGACTTTTGCACAGGTTTTCGCGCTTTCCATATGCGCTGGCTTTGTCGCCGCTCCCGCTGTACACGTCGCATGCGATAATTTCATTGCTATAGCAATTATATGGACACTCCAAGCGGATTTCTGAAGTCGGCGTCGCCGTGAGGTTCCGTATAAAGTCCGAGGGCGATAACATCTCAGCCGCGCGCCGTATGCTGCATGTGCGAGTGAAAGCAAGCGAGGGACGCGTTGCTTTCACGGAGAGCGAACGTCCGGCGGAGAGCAAACGCGACGTCTTCCGTCGCGCGAAAGGCCATGGGGGGGATGGGAGGGAGAGGGAGTGGGGCTACGTTGTGCTGCGGCACCAACTGCGTATCTTGCGACCGGGCGCAAAGTGAACTGGCGACTCAATCTCGGGCGTGAGAGGAGGAAAGCGGGATGGCCGCGCGGGAGGCCAGAAGATAGCGCCAACCTTTCCCTTTTTCAACGAACCACTTAGTTAGGCCAGGGGGTGCGGCTTCTACTCTGCCAGCAACTGAGTACTTGTACTTTGCGCGGCTGCGGGCGGTCGCGCGCACCGTATCTTGAAAACGATCTGCACACGGCTCCTGCCTTTGTATGCACTGTGCTTTCGCCGCTCAGTTTCCGTTGAAGCGATAGACCGCACAAACTTTCGATCGCTGCTGCTGATGCGCTTATCACGCCAGCGTTTTGACAGCGGTTGTCTGCGGTCATCGAGTTTGATCTATTCATGTTTGCTTGTTCGCGCTGACACCATGTTTATTAATTAATCTAGTGAGCGAATGTGTCCAAGTTTATACAGTCGATAAAACTACTATCCTTACTCCGTATAACTCTCTACTGCATGGTTTGCGAACGCAATTGATGCTTCGCCATTCGGCCGAAACTGCATGCGACTTTTTTCTATGGGTCCTGTCTAGCTGGACAAACATTTTACCCACAAAAACGGTCTACCGAGGAAAAGCTGGGCGTGCCAAAGCACCGACCACGGCGCGGGGCCTGTCTTTCACCGAATATTCGAAAAAATGTCACAGTTTCGCCCTAAGGGCGAAGCAATGAATGCGATAGCAACACAGCAATGTCATACGAAGTAAGGTGAGCGGCTTTGGTAGCAATATGAATTGTAGTAAACATGAGCTGATTAAGTAAGCAGGTGTGCTGCGGCGTAAGTAGACCGACATGAAGAAAGACTCGATGACCACGAGAAGGCGCGTGTGAAACGGTGGTGTTGATGAGAAGCGCTTCCCGTGGGCAGCGCGCGTGCGAAGGGACACACCTGTAGCGCTGCACTGCCGATCCGGGCAGCATTACATGTGTAGCGTGCGTTGGAAAATGTGGCCCGACTATTACTAACTGAATGAACAAGCGTGGTGTGAGCGCCCACAAACAAACATGAATAGACCACACTGAATGACTGCAGACGGCTGACAAAACGCTGGCAGCAAGCCCGTACGCTGCAGCGGGCTAAGGTACGTGCGGTCTATCGCTTCAACAGAAACTGAGCGGCGAATGCACAGTGCATAAAGGCCAGAGCCGTGTGGAGATAAGAGACGGTGCGGCGAGCGCGGTTGTTGGCAGAGTACAAAGTGTCCCCCCCCCCCCCCCCCCCCGCTCCCTCCGGCGCTGGCTTCCTGCTTTCTTGCTTGCGCGTGGGAGAGATAAGAGACGGCGCGGTCGAGCGACGAGCACGTTTGTTGGCAGAGTAGAAATGCCCCCCCGCTCCCTCCGGCGCTGGCTTGCCGCTTCGTTGCTTGCGCGAGGGAGATTGAGTGCGTTCGCTCTCCGTGATAGCGTGCGTCCCCGCACGCTTCCCGGAAGATCGGGCATACGGCGCGCGGTGAAGATTTTATCTATACGGAACCTCACGGCGACGGCGACGACGACGACGGTGACGCCGACGGCAGAAATCCGGTTGAAGTGTCCATATAATTGCTATCGCAATAAAAAGAGGGAAAAAAAACGAAACGAGTAGTAGGTATTCGATATTCGCGAATGGAATTATTCGAACGTTCACTAGTCCGTTCGATTCGCATTCGAGCGCACATCTTGTAATTAAACCTATTCGGCATTGCGTAATGGTTAGGCCGTCTGCGTTTCGCGTTCGTCCGTTGCAATATGCGCGTCGTCTTGGAGATATCGCGCGTGCGACCTTGATTCCGCTGTTAGATTAAGCTGCGTGGTGCAAATTTAGTTCGAAGCTATTGCGCTTAATATCCACACGCGAGCTTTCGCCGTTCCTATACCACTATGCGCACATACAAATTTGTCAGCTATACATATGCGTTCGCAGTATATAGTTGCCGCGGGTGATCACCCGCGAACCCAAACTCCGCTCCAAGCGCAATGCCTTTAGTT
Source organism: Dermacentor silvarum (assembly GCF_013339745.2). NCBI lineage: Eukaryota > Metazoa > Arthropoda > Arachnida > Ixodida > Ixodidae > Dermacentor > Dermacentor silvarum. The sequence continues at coordinate 130,586,183 of NC_051155.1, forward strand.
AAAGAGTGGGCGTGATTTCACGCTCGATATCCATTAAATTGTCTACGGATAGGAACATATCAAGGCCTAGCTCCCCGGAACTGCATGCTGCCCAACCCACGGTGTAAAAAAGGAAGGTGATCCGACGGCGGCGCGAGGGGCGGCCACTTAGTGTGACTCTACGCACGCCGCTGCCGCAAGGGGCAGCACCTGTTCAGGGGGCCACTTTTTCGCTCGCTTTGCTGGCGCTTTTATGGAAACGCGCGGCAGAAGTGCTTTATTTCGACCAATATATGTCGTTCGCCTGCTTAAAACGACTCTACTTGGTTGGGGGAACGTCCCTTTATATTTCTGCCGACATTCCGATTGACTCCGACGTGGCGAGCAGCGTTAAGCGCAGCGCGCCGTCTGCTCGAGCAGACGACGCGTCTCTCTCGTGTTCGAAATGACGGTATTTTGACTGTAAGTGGCATGAAACCTTCTACCTGCTCAGGATTTGGCGTCCAAAAACGAAAAATTGCATATCTTTGGGTATGGGTGTTAAAATGCTGACGGGGGTCGTAAATTATCCACTCTTGTGCCGCAGCTGCAAGGCCTCCTGAACACGTGCTGCCCCTAGCGGCGGCGCTCACTTCCGGTCACACGAAGTGGCCGCTCTCTCGCCCCAGCGCGGGCGCGCCGTCGGAGCACCTATCTTCTTCCACCGTGGCCCAACCCCTCCAGCTAGGCCTAACCAGCGCTGCGTCGTTGGTAGCCGGCGCCCAAAATTGCGGTTTGGTACCCGGTTAATTAGCTTCGCAGTAGCTGTATGCAGACGGCACCTGGAAAGCGCAGGAACCACCTCGACAACAAAAGTGACGGCACGGGTGGCACGTGCAACAGTCGAATGGCGGAAGCTTGTTTCGGGGACGCCATGTTATTGGCATCGCGGATCGATCAGTCCGAAAAGTCGAATTCACGATCGCACTGTACGGTGTGCGGAATTTCTATCTCCATTCTACATTAGTTCTGTGGAGTTGGTGACGCGTTGCCGCGGGGAAGCCCCAATAATGGAGTAAGTCTCATAAAATTGGTCGCCGACTTACTTTCATATATATTGCGCTTTTTTTTTTTTTTTTTGCTAATTTGTGTGCTTCATGCGAAGACCGCGTGTCCTCGGACGCTAACCTTTTCAACGTTCGTAAATTTAAACGGATGCAAACATTCCGGTCGTATGCTTCAATTCCCATGTTTTGTAGGTCTACATGTCGTGCGCGTGTGCATCCTTTGATAAATGTTGTTTTGGTTATATATAGCGCGGATATTCGTGACTCCGGTGACTTACGACGTAATCGGTCTTTACGCTATATGGCCAACTGGACCGAAGCACTTACTCGAGAGAAGTTCGAAGGAGATGTTGATGCCGGAGCCAACCGGCACGACGCATGGGTCGCTGCTGCACGGGGTGACCACTAAGGACCGGATTGCCTCGCCACCGTCTGCGCACGTATGGAGTGTTCACCCATAGCCTCCTATATACCCATATGCGTCACATATGTGTACAGCACTCTATGAAAATAAGTTTGCATCCTTTAATTGGGGCTTACCGTACCCCCAAACAATTGACAATTAAACGCCATCTGTTAAATATGTCATTCGATCGAAAAATATGTACACAATGACAAGTTTGGTTTGATTTGAATTGTAATTTGCCGCCACTACGTGGTGGCGATGAGAAAAATGTCCACAGCAATAAAAAAAAAAAAAAAAACGAGCATTACACGATCACACATTTTTTTATTTATCGTCGGTTCCTATTCATTAGACAATGGAAGTCGGCTGGTTAGACTAGACTGTTCATTCGGCCGCGGCTGTTCTTATTAAATACTTCGATTCCTTTAATTGCTTTTGGATTATACCAAAGATTTTCGCGGTACCAGAGAAGTTGAACGGTTCTAAAAACGGCCGACGGCGCAAACAGTAAAAGCAGGTAAGAAAATGCTCGGATTGACGTCACGTTTCTCACAGAGGCTCCTGTAAACGAAGAAAATTAAACGGATTTGAAAAGAAAATTTGGCACAATTCGTGCGGCGTGGGAATCGAACCCGGGTCTCTGTGGTGCGAGACGGATGGATGGATGGTATATGACTCATGAGCGTCCTCTTTGAAACAAAGTGGTAGGTTGCGGCACCAAGCTCTTGTTATTATTTTTGCTAATGTCCTACCTTTATTTTGAGAAAACACACAAATACAAAGAATTTCAAGCATCAAACTCTTTTAACCATTACTGGGAACGCTGTTTCTGTACGTCTCCGTTAATGTTTGTGGTCTCGCTACTTTTCTTCCACCAAACCTCCAACCGCCTCTTACTGACATGTTTACTTTCCCACTGCTATCCCTGAACCCAAGAGCTTCAAGGAGGTAAGCACTGCCGAAGGTACGAGGCGTACACAGGCCATATCCTTGCGCAGCGGTATATAGTTCCGGGAGTAACTGGCTCATTATTGGCTATACTAGAGAGTTTTATTTTTGCTCGCTACATGATACGGTACAGCCATATGTGACATGTTATGGCCTTTGCGCATGCATGTCGTATACAGAGAATTACTGTGGCAGTTACCGCCGCGATAGGTTCGCCGCGCGATAGCTACGCCGAGCTGGGGGAGAGAGAGCTGAGAAAGAGAGAGAGAGAGAGAGTGAAAACAGATTATTAAAAAAACACCGCCCAAGCACTCCGTACAGATGGTTAACCAGCGAAGCCGAAACGTGCGGCCCCGGTGTTTAGCAGTGGGTTAATCCCGACGCTGTATTGAAGCGTTTCTCAATTATTGGTTACATGTTTGTGTTTCTAGTGGAACGCAATCGCCAATGGCGGGCGGATGCTGCTAACCACGACGCCGAGCTAACTCCAGATATCGAACGCATGCGACAACGGCGAGCCGAGGAAGCGGCGTTGCGGGCAGGGCAACGTCAACGTGGCAATGGCGGGGACGCGTTCTCCGGGGCCAACGCCCGCTATCGGCTGGAGTTTCTCGAGCGGAACTTTGGCTTCGGCTGCGACGAAACGTCCACGTTGAAATCGCGAAGTGGAACGCAAGCGCCAATGGCGGGCGGATGCTGCTAACCACGACGCCGAGCTAACTCGAGATATCGAACGCATGCGACAACGGCGAGCCGAGGAGGAGGCGTTGGGGTACAGTGAACTGTATTTGCGGGCAGAACCAACGTTTGGGCAGAGCAGCGTCAGCGTGGCAATGGCGGGAACGCGTTCGCTAACGACGTCACTAACGGCGCTGCCAGTGGCGCGCGCGCTTGGGTGCGAAGTATAATTGACGGCGCAGCCAATGGAGACGTTTAGCGAAACATAGGACGAACGGGTTTTCGTTTCGCCTAGCTAGCTATATACAGCTTTCGCTGTAAAAATAGCATCGCGCAGCATAGCGGATACGAGGTGGAGAGGAGGAGTGAAGGCATGCGGTAGTGGGACGCGTAGATCTGCTGCAGACGCCGATCGCGTCTCCCCGCGTTCGCGCCGAACGCGCCTGGTGTCCGTGACTGCAGCCGTTGCCTCTGGCGGCGGCTCGGCAGGTTCCGACCAGACAACTGGACACTAGTTGCCTCCGAAATACTGAAGCGAGAGCTAGAGAAGCTGAAACCAAGCGTCGCAGAAGAGAACATCCCGAGGTTAGATTGAGGGAAGCCGAGAGTTCGCGTAGGCGAAGAAATGAAGATCCGGAGGCTTGTGCACGTGGCCGGTTGAATTCATCGCGATACTAGGCAGACCATTGCGAAGAAATCCTGAGCACCAGGAAACTAAGTGTGTGGTTTGCCACTACTTTATAGGCTTTCTCCGCTGGTCTATGGTGTTTGCGGCGGTACATGCAGCCACGCATAATTTTTACAGCGAAGCTGTATACCTCTCGTTGGTCATGTCGCGGCGTAAACACAAAACTCCAGGTTAATAATTGAAGGCAAACGGCATATCTTGCTTTGCAATCAGACATACATCATATATATATATATATATATATATATATATATATATATATATATATATTAGAGCACTGCACGGGCCGATTTTTGCGGCCTGGGCCCGGCCCGGGCCCGTTTTTACATTGGGCGGCCCGCCCGAGCCCGATCAAAACTTTTATGGCGAGACCCGAGCCCGGCCCGGGCCCGGACATAATCTATGTTACCCGCCCGGCCCGGCCCGCCACCCCATTACCTTAAGCCCGAGCCCGGCCCGAGCCCGGCTCGAAACCGGCACGAACCCGGCCCGAGACCGAAAAATACATGTTTTTCAGAGTTGAGAAGCCCGAGAATAACTCGCAGAAAGCCCGAGCCCGGCCCGGGCCCGCGTCAAAAAACCAGAGCCCGGCCCGGGCCCGGGTCAAAAAGCACCCGCCGTGCCCGAGCCCGGCCCGAGCCCGTGACAAAACTGCTCTACCCGGGCCGGGCCCGGGCTTTCGGGTAAGCCCGAGCCCGTGCAGTGCTCTAATATATATATATATATATATATATATATATATATATATATATATATATATACAGGGTGTTTCAGCGAACACTTTCACAATTTATTTAAGGTGTGCCTGTGGCAGATAGCCCAGTTCTAGTTAATCAGCTGGTCTCGAATTTCTGGTTAATCAGCTGGTCTACTCGAGACGAATTCTCGAATCCCGAGAATTCGTTTCAAGTGTATTCGCCTTGCGAACTCCACGGCTACAATTTGTAAATTGCAATATGGGCCATCAGGTAATTAGTTAAAACATCATTAGTAAAATTTTGTTAATTATTCGAGTATGCATTTCAATTTCTTGCGCAAGTACTGTCCGCCTCTTCGAGTAGACCAGCTCATGAACTAGAATTGTGCTATCTGCCACAGGCAACCTTTAAGAATTTTTGAAAGTGTTCGCTGAAACACCCGGTATATATATATATATATATATATATATATATATATATATATATATATATATACTTATATATACGCTTTCATATATAAAAGGGATATTCGTCTAGTAAGTCATTCAGTTCATTCTAAGACTGCCATGGGTAGACCACAGAAATTATACACACCAGAAGAGCAGGAGTGAATATATAATGCTCGACCATGATATAGCTTCGCTAGACATTCACGTTCGCAGGGCGGGATGGCATCCAATTTTTTTTTTTTTTTTCCTTTGCGGTAGTTAGTCATAGCAGGTTTCTTTTCCATTGCCGCCGCCCATGGGATTGTCTCAGCATCTCTGACTTTTCGCTTGACCCCCCCCCCCCCCCCCCCCCTTGCTCTTGCACCCCATCTACTTTCTTACATATTCCTCAGTCGTTCTTCAAGATCAATTTTACTCTGAGCCTCCCTTACTTCAAAATTTGTCCTGCCCATGCACAGCTTCATTAGTAGTTTTCCCGTAAGCGCCCAATGCGAGGCGTCCCACTGACCTTTGGTTGCCATCGAGACCTGATTGTACCCCTGACTTTAAGCAAACAACCGCATTTCCAAATGTAAGTCCTGCCATATATCATTAAACCTTTCCACATACCTCGGAGCACCTCGTACCTATATTGTATCCCCATGCAGAGACGAGGAGCACACGTTTCCGACGCCACGGTGCGTCAATGGTTCTGGCTTACTAGAGGTGTTCCTAGTACGTGCGTGTGATTGCACACTTCACGTGACTAAAGGTGTGGTCTAGTGCGTGCGTCATTGGGCACGTGACGTTGCAGTCAATTGGAGGGGAGTGGCACCACTTCATGAGTGTATAAAATGAGCGCATTCACGAAGTTCCGAGGTCTAGAAACGGTATAATACTTTCGCATTCCCACACGGAAGAAGTCTTAAGTGTCTCTGCCGAATTTTTTTTAAAGAAAAGCTCCGACCGCATTTAACTTCACACAGTGAGTTTCCATTGCGTACCGGCAATGTTCGCTTAATTTGGTCTTGGTGGCATTCACAGTTCTACCACGGCAGCGTTCTCTATTTTGCCCAGCTCTTATACACGCTCATAACGCTTTAGAGCTTTTGCAAACGTAATTTATTGCAAAAGCCCTAATTAATAATTAACTGGTGCGTACAGTCACCAAACAAAGAAGCTGCCACCTTTAGTTGAGTGAGGAGACCAGACGAACCTAATATATCGCACCTGACAAAAGTAAAAAGAAATAAAAATGAGGGTTCAATAATTATTCGTGACGCATCTAAATAAGCCAGAAACGTTAAAACTTCGCGACACATTGCACTTAAAATGCTGCTGAAACCTAGCTAATAACAGCAGCATATGATACATTCGAATACCTGCTTACGACTTTTTAAAACCTGTATTTGATCAACACGCATTTACCATCGCACAAAGACTTGTATTGTTCCCCCTATATGCTCACAAAATTTGACCTTAGTTGTAGTTGCAATTATGCCAGCGTAGCAGCCATATATAGTCATACAGTCAGCAGCCATATACAGCAACTCTAGCGTCGTCAGGGCGCCTCGATGCGCTCGCTCGCCTCCGCTCCGTTCGGTAGGGCGAGCGCATTGAGGCACTCTACGCATCGTCTCTTCACCAAAGTGCTGCATGAGCGGATGTCTGTCTGCGGAGGCTGCTATGAGTAGCGCCCACGCGCTGCCTCTCGGGATCTGCCGATTAGCGAGGCAGTCGAGCCACTTCGCTCCTTTTGGAACGTGCCGCACGAGACAGATTGTCCGCGCCAGCCAATATATCGCAAAATGAAAACACGTATAATGCTGCGCTCAAATTTCGCATTAGGGTTATCGTGATCGTCGGTGATTGTTTTTTTCCTTCTTTACAAAACCCGTAATTAACTGACGCTATTCAAACTTTGTCCGCTGTCATCCATAAAATATCCCCAATTCCCTCGAAATGTCCAGGAAATTGGACAAACTTTCTTTCCTACGCGGTACGCAAAGTACGCCTGTAAATCACTTGCTGTGAAGGCTGTGAACCTACACAGTTCATAGTGTCTGTACTTGTCAAGCATAACGTACATGGCCCCTATACTTTCTACATATAGAATTAATTGCTGCCACTTTTGTTCTCCCAGATTGGGGGGAAACTTTAATTGTAAGCGTTTTATATAACTCTTCTAAACAGGCAGAAAACTAGGGTTTAAATATTTTTATTTAGCCCGAATTAGCTCGTACACATAAAATTCCCTACATATCACCATTACACAGCATGCGTCATGCTTTCCCCAAGTATAAACTCGGCAAGCAATCAAGTTTTCTTTTTTTTTTTTTTCAGGACACCGTGAAAACGCGCTTATAAAGTGCTCGAGCACTTTGCTGCAAAACGTTCGCAGGCTGCGCATCGGACTCGGTGAGTGCAGTCGCTTGGAGCGCGAATTCCTCACCTGTACAGTTTTCGAAGCGGACGTTTCTCTGCGCCATGACCGTCGCGAATGCGCAACTTACAAAGAGAAAACAAGTAATAATGCTGCGCATTTCAGCGAATAATAAACTGGCACGTTAAAAGATGATCGACGCTCTGAACTCAGCACACGCGACACTGCCAAGTGTTCCACGCCAAGCAGCGCCCTTGTCTATGCGACGGCACGCGCTCAAGCGATGTTAGAACGTGCAGAAACCTGAGAAACTCTCAACACGGTCGAAGCGTTGCTGTCGTGTTTGCTGCACGTCGAATCACCATCGTCCAGTTATTGCTGGTATGAAGTTTGCTCGTGACTCGAGTGAAGACATACGCACGTTGCGTCCGTGCAAACGCAAAAACAAACGTAAAGAATATATACTTTTTTAAATGTTGCGCCAACTATTGTCGATAGCGCTAGGTTTGATTATTTTTTTTTATAGATTGGTAGTCGCCATTTTCTCAAAACAAACTTTTTATAAGCAAAAAAAGACGCTTAAATGCAGCACAAAGTTATAATTGTAGCTTTTGACACAATGAAAGAATGAAAAGTAACCCTATTTTTGTTTGCGCTTTTTAATATTAAACGGAAGAATTTGATTGGACCGTTCGGTGAATCATGAGAACCCCGTCGGCCTCGACGCTATATAAAGGAGGTTCTACGCCGTCTTCCCGAAGCCGTTCAATATGGCGCAGTTTGGTTGATAAGGTGTGACGAAGCACGTTTTATTTGGCTGTGCGCGTGTGTTGGCATTGGTTATTGCACATTGTGAACATCAACAATGTCGCAGATCGTGACCTCCGACTCAAAGGCTACCTTGCGGGAGGTGAAGAGGGTGCAATTTGGCATCCTCAGCCCCGATGAAATAGTACGTAGTTGTGTGACTTTCTACATCGACAGCACCAGGTTTGCTAGCGCGTGTTCTGTCAGTACTGTCAACAAGGTGTTGATTGTTTGTGGCACGCTGGCTAAATTTTGAACAAACCAATAATAAAATAAAGATCTGTTGCGGTCGGCACACTGTCGCAGTTGGTGAAGTGATCTCATGGCATTGCGAAGTTGTCTAATCAGAACGTGTTTGTGGGTCGTTCTCGAGCGCGGCGAGCTGTTGTCGCGCGAGACGTTGTCCTAATTTGTCGTTGCGCGTTCTGTTCGAATAATATACGATTCATATCCTTGTTTGTGAGAGAAAGTGGATATTGGCTGGCATGCGGTGTACGTCAACTGCCCGCGTTTCCCACACTCAACAGCTGCTCACGCGAAATGGCAGTAGGCACAAAAAGAGATCGCTCGCAATTTTGAATAAAATGTTTCCTAGAGGCTGTGACTGAGGTTCTTGCACGGTTTTGTTAGCTCATATTGTAAATGTCCTGAAACCAAAACGTTACCCTGGCGTTGCGGCGAATACATTTCTGTCCTTGAAGTGGACGCCGGCCGCCTGCGACCTTGAATGCTTCCAACGCAAAAATAACATCGGCTAGCAGTTCGATACGCAACGACAGTGTCTGCTCATCATTCGACCACGCATTGCTTGCTGTGCGCTCTGAATTTGCATTTCCTTCTTCGCGCGTGTGTGTGTGTGCGTGCACATTCTTTGAGGTTGCGAAATATATCGCAACCTAAAACGTATTGCGACGTTCAGTCCCGTTCGTGTTTCTCACCTAGAAAACAAATTTGTGCGCTGCCGTTTTGCATCAAGTACTCTTTTTGGACTGACCTCTGTGTCAGTTCATATAGGAAATTTGTGTTTGCCTGCAGGCTTCAATGCACCAGGAGTAAACATACGATTAAAAATATTAGGGCAATAGTGTTTTCAACTGCTGTCTCTCTATTGGCTAAACGGGCCGAAGCGGAGCCGTCAGGCTGTCCTTAATCAGTAAAGGAATAGTTAGCTTCAACCATACTTGTACGTTGGGCAGTTGAGTGTAGCCATTTATTATGATTAAATGGGGAGAACACCCTGTTATGAAAGTTTCATGCTTAAAATGGACCTTATTTAGTTGCTATTTATTGGCGTCGTACTGCTTTGAGTTGCACAGCATGTGAGACTTGCTTCAGGCGCGGATCCAGGGCAGCCTCCACTGGCGAGGCCCTCATCAAAATATACAGAAAAGAGAGGGGGCTTGCTCTACACTTTAGTACTGTGAGCGCTAAAGTGCCGGCGTTCTCAGGGGGAGCCTGGGCCCCCAGGAGTCCCCCTCTGGATACGGCAGTGGCTTGCCCACACTGTAACCAAGTTGAAACCCTCAGAGGCTAGTATCGTGAATTTAGCAGTGCAATTGTGAATGTCATTTGGCAACATTGCATGAAAAACCACAAATTGGTAGCTTAGCAAGCAAGCTTGTCATCTGCACTTTGGGGTCATTACATGAACAGCAGGTTCTAAAGAGGAATCACTGGCCCAAGCACCACATGTTTTATGAAGGCTTGAAACTGCTGAGCAGTGCTGAAACGAGGTGGGGGGGCTTCGCATGTATTACTGCCACCACCACATTACCCCCACAATGCATTTATTTGGCTGCTTCAAGAGTTCGACTGAGCGAATGAAGGGGAAGGTCCTTTAGTGCAAAAGTTCGGTCTTACAGGTGCTCGTGGAAGGTTTTGGGACATGGAAGCAGCGATAAAACCAATTTTTTGCGTCCTAGGTCTGCAGGTTTCCCTCACAGTAGCACACTCACACACACACTTGAATCATGGCTGCTTGATTAGACTTCGAGGAATTGCAGTTTTTTCGCACTTTTGTGTGCGCGTAGACGCGAGTGGTGGCATCTGTGCATGGTATTTCGGAAGCCACAACAGGCAATACTGTAGCAGACGAGTATAACATGGTATGCATCGCCAGTTAAGAAGGTTATGAAAATGGGGCCCACTGCGAGAGCCTGTTGCTGTCGCAATAAATGGGCTCGGTGCTTGAGAATTTGCTAAGGTCAGCATTTTTTTTTGTGTGTGTATATGGCATTCTGAATTCCAAAGGCATGTGTGGGCGTGTGCATCTGTGATGTTCCCTTTGGAAAATGGGCTTCAAGTGTCCTTGCTGAAGCTTAAAGGGCAACTGTGTCACGCGTAGAGACCCGCCCATCCTGTGCCTTTGCTTAGCAGCTTTGCTTACACTTTTCTTATCTGGTTACAGCGGCGCATGTCAGTGACAGAAGGGGGCATCAGGTATCCTGAAATCTATGAGGGCGGCAGGCCCAAGCTGGGAGGCCTCATGGACCCCCGGCAAGGGGTCATCGACCGCACCTCGCGATGCCAGACGTGCGCGGGCAACATGACCGAATGCCCTGGCCACTTTGGCCACATTGACCTGGCCAAGCCGGTGTTCCACTGTGGCTTCCTCACCAAGACCATCAAGATACTGCGATGCGTGTGCTTCTACTGCTCGAAGCTGCTCGTCAACCCCGTGCGTCACATGTTTTGCTCTTTTACTTGGCTAGCTTTTATGTCAGTAAAGAAAAGTAGGTCCTGGAAGGCCGTTTTATTTTTAGGGGGACCATGGAGTGGTCTAAGGCTACTTTTCTACATGCATTTGGAAAGTGCAACCTAATGTTAAACACACCTTAGAGATACCCACTTTGTTATACCGTCTCTTGTTAGCTTTCACCTCTGCGCAAATTGGTACTGCCATTAATGTGCAGAAGCCTCTGAGTAATGTACTTTTAGTCATCTCATGGTCGTGTCTGTTGTGAAAATATTTATGTTAGAAGGTTCTCCTGCAGTATTAGTTCAATTTGATGCCCTTGATGATGAAACTTTTGAAGGAAGTAGTGGAAGCAGGGGCCATATTTGCAGTTTGTGACTTTCAGGGATACATTCACTATGGTGTGACGTGTCTTGCGGTGCAAGTCATTACTGGAACCCCTGAATGTTATGCACATTGGCTTAGACAACCAGCGCCTGCTGAAAGTACGCTATTGGTATCCACTGAAAGGGATCAATCCAGAATACAACCCCTGAATCGATATGCTGGGCTGCAAGATTACCTTCTTTCTTCAGGGGAAGAAGGCACACAGGGCACCTTGTGATTGTCAACAGGGTACTGTTTCGTTGTCATGAGTTTTCTGGCACTAAAGTAAGGGGGTGCCAGACGTAAGGTATAACGTGATAGCAGCTATTAACTTCTGGGCTCCATGTTCACGGTGGTTCTGTCATTATTGATCTTGCCTGGCTACCCACGTTTCCCACCTTGTGTTGTTACAATATACTGTGCAGGTTATGACCCCTTTGGACGCTGTGTGCACAATCACGCATGCCGCCGTAGTGCATCAGAAGCAGAAGCACTATATTTAAAACATGTCATACACGTCTTGAAACACTTCTCATTGGACCCTGCTGCATGTTTCAATGATGTCACAGTGTCAGTATGTCGTCACATAGTGGGTTCTATTCTTTCATTGTTTTTTTGCTGTTTTATGCCATGCATATTTTTCAAGTGGCTGGATAGGTGCTTCCCAAGTATTCTGTATACATTAAGTAGTTCATGTTCTCATATCTAACATTCCTGCAGAGTGTTCTCAGATGGAGTCCATATTCTGCAAACTTGCTGAAACTCGGGGAAGAATTGAAAATTCTATGTCACTTCTGCAACTGTACATTTTTTTGTGATTCTGAAGATGCAAGAAATACGGAGAAATTAACTTTTCAATGGACAGAGTATATTGACACCTGAAGTGAATTAATGGTTTAAGTCTGACGTGTGTGAACACATTTGTACCTCGTTCATCTTTCCTCTAGAACAATCCCAAGATCAAGGAAATCGCGGGCAAGACAAAGGGGCAGCCACGCAAGCGCCTGGCACACGTCTATGACCTCTGCAAAGGCAAGAACATTTGCGAGGGAGGTGATGAAATCGACACCAAGCTCGGGCCCGACAGCCAGGTTCAGGAGGATACAAACAAAAAGCAGGTACGCTACTCTCCAAGTGCGGTGGCATTGTCTCTTGACACAGCGAAGCCAATATGTGTGCTATGGTCTTTATATTTTGCAGCTAGCGTATATTACAAGGGAAAGTTTTTTTTATTGATATTATTATTTTATTTTATTGAGGGGCTGCGCTACAAATTATACGAGACAGGTGCAGTGGGGTGTAGCTGCGAGATTTGTGGGCAACACTGAAGCAGCTGGACGGGGTACAGCTGTATTTCAGAATGTTGTGGTTACATGGTGCACTCTAGAAGTAAGTAAGTTTGGGCATGTTGATGTTCCATTCTTGCATCTCTAGAAGTACTTTTATTTTAGGACCCAAGGAGGACACCTGAAAACGCCGTGGCTGTGCTGCAACAAATTTCTGGTTTCCAAGCATGTCAAAGCTATATGCCTCTTCTGAGCGAGAAGGAAGGAACTGAGGAGCCTGATTTTTTATTAGTTGCAACCTCATGAAGCCAACGGATAATGAAACCAAGGA